>NC_069505.1:567309521-567564521 GCF_027579735.1 Bombina bombina | reverse complement strand
TGCACGTGAGTAGGGTGTTGTTCCATTGACTTCTATGGGAGAATACGTTAACATGGTTGCAATGTTCAAAGTTTGGGTTTTTGTGCACGTTAGGTTAGCACGAGAGCGAAAACTTTTTACTTTAAATAGTAATACGAATCCTATCTGACGCTCGCACAAAGCTTACTTTTAGAGGAGTTAGCTCGCGAGTGGGGGCGATAAATAGTGCTCCACTTGTTATCTAGCCCTTTATTGGAAACCCATTTATTAACTAAACAAACTTATGAATACATATAAAAATGTGTTAACTCATTGATTTAGTCTCCGCTATCTATTTAAAGATAGAAACTAAATAAATATTATCAAAAACTATTTTCTATTCAATCATTAGTTTGTTTAGCTAAATAACAAATTTCTGACAAAATTTGCTCAAATTTATTAATTTCTTTTGCAAGCAAATTACAAAAACATTTTTTTATAACTGTGATATCAGTGTTATATTTAAGTATTAAAATTGGAATATTAGGTTACAGATTCAAAAGTAAACATCTGTTCGAGAGAATCATCTGAATGTTACAATAATTGTTAAGAAAAAAATATTTTTTTAAAATACAGACATATAAGCATCCCTAAATACTAAGATTAATTAGGATAAATAGGGGATAAATATCTGAAATGTTTTAGTTAGACAACCGCACCAAAATATAGGATATATTTGATTTTATATTTAAACATTAACCTTACAAGACTTCAACATGTGTCTTAGAGATGATTTGACATCTTTGTTCTTTAAGCTGTAAATCAGTGGGTTTAGTATAGGGACAACAGCTGTGTTAAAGAGGGAAAAAAGTTTTTTAGATGCTAAAGTATCCATTGACTCTGGTGTCAGATACTGCCAGAAGATCGTTGTATAAAGAAGGATAACTACTGTGAGATGTGAGGAACATGTGTAGAAGGCTTTACGTCTTCCAGTACTGGAACAGATCCTCATGATGGCATTTATAATGTAAACATAAGAGACAAAAGTGAGAATAAGTGGAACTAAACATGCAATAAAACCTCCTTCAATAAGTATATAAAGCTCTAAAAAAGTAGTGTCACTGCAGGAAAGTTTCTTCAATGGAATCACATCACAGAAAAACTGATTTATTATGTTAGATTTATAGCATGTGAACCTTAATACTGCTAAAAGTGTAGGTGTGATCTCTATGTAACCGATAACCCAGCAGATGGTGGCCAACCCAACACATACTCTACGGTTCATGACCATTTGGTAATGCAAGGGACGGCAGATAGCCACATATCGATCATAACCCATCACAGTCAGTATTAACAGGACATCACCTTGCAGAGATATAAACATATACATCTGTGTTATACAGCAAAAGAAAGACATTGTATTATCTCCTGATATAAAAATAAACAGGATCTTATGTAGAGTGACGGTGGTGGAGCATATGTCAAGGAGGGATAAGTTACCCAAGAAAAAATACATGGGAGTTTGGAGCTGAGGATCTAAAGAGACAAGTAGAAGAATCATTATATTACCTCCAAGACAAATAAGATAAATAAATAGAATCAGAACGAAGATTGGAGCCTGAAGCTCGGGATCATCAGTAAGTCCTTTAATAATGAAATATGATACAATAGTGTGATTGCTCTGCTCCATGTTCTTGATACATTTAGATGCTAGAATAAAGTAAGGAGAGATTTAGTTTATATCTTTTTATTAAAATATTTTATTTATAGTCTGTATTCATTTTTCCTATTTCCCAACCTCTTTTCTACACAGTTTTCTAAATTATTCATAGGTTATATTATTTAACATTTAAAAACAAACAATAACTGTAAGTCTGTAACTTGAGTGATGCCAATAAATATACTGTAATTCCCATATCCTTGGTGGAGAAAAAAATGTTGTAACTGGTTATTAAAAAAGATGACGTCAATAATAAATAAAGGATGACCTCCTAACACACTAATGGAGTTTAGAATAGGAGTGCCAAAACAAGGTTAAAGTATGATATCAGGCTGAAATGATGACAAAAGTCTAACAAATTTGGAATTGATAACATAAATATTTTAAGCAAAATCAGATTGAGCTTGCATTCTATTGGCTGATCGGAACAGCCAATAGAATGCTAGCTCAATCTGATTGGCTGATTGGATCAGCCAATCGGATTGAACTTGAATCTGATTGGCTGATTCCATCAGCCAATCAGAATTTTCCTACCTTAATTCCGATTGGCTGATAGAATCCTATCAGCCAATCGGAATTCGAGGGATGCCATCTTGGATGACGTCCCTTAAAGGAGCCTTCATTCGTCGGTAGTCCGTCGGGGAAGAAGGATGTTCCTCGTCGGCGGAATGAAGATGGATCCTGAAGAAGAAGATTGAAGATGACATCGCCCGGATGGAAGACTTCTTCAGCGCCGCCTGGATGATGACTTCATCGGATGGAAGACTTCTTCAGCGCCCCTTGGAGGATCACTTCTGCCGCTCCGGATCTCCTCTTCGGTTCCATCGGTGGGTCGGCTGGCTGAAGACAACTGAAGGTAGGATGATCTTCAGGGGGGTAGTGTTAGGTTTATTTAAGGGGGGTTTGGGTTAGAATAGGGGTATGTGGGTGGTGGGTTTTAATGTTGGGGGGGTTGTATTTTTCTTTTACAGGAAAAAGAGCAGTTTTCTTTGGGGCATGCCCCGCAAAAGGCCCTTTTAAGGGCTGGTAAGGTAAAAGAGCTTTGAACTTTTTTAATTTAGAATAGGGTAGGGCATTTTTTTTATTTTGGGGGGCATTGTTATTTTATTAGGGGGCTTAGATTATGTGTAATTAGCTTAAAATTGTTGTAATATTTTTAAAATGTTTGTAACTTATTTTTTTTATTTTTTGTAACTTAGCTTTTTTTATTTTTTGTACTTTAGTTAGTTAATGTAATTGTATTTAATTGTAGTTATTTGTAGTTAATTTATTTAATTAATTTAATGATAGTGTAGTGTTAGGTTTAATTGTAACTTAGGTTAGGATTTATTTTACAGGTAATTTTGTATTTCTTTTAGCTAGGTAGTTATTAAATAGTTAATAACTATTTAATAACTATTCTAACTAGCTAAAATAAATACAAAGTTACCTGTAAAATAAATATAAATCCTAAATAGCTACAATGTAATTATTAGTTACATTGTAGCTATATTAGGGTTTATTTTACAGGTAAGTATTTAGTTTTAAATAGGAATAATTTATTTAAGTGTAGTGTAGTGTTAGGTGTAATTGTAACTTAGGTTATTTTTTATTTTACAGGTAAATTTCTCTTTTTTTAGCTAGGTAGCTATTAAATAGTTAATAACTATTTAATAGTTATTGTACCTAGTTAAAATAAATTGAAAGATGCATGTAAAATAAATATTAATCCTAAAATAGCTACAATGTAATTATTATTTATATTGTAGCTATATTAGGGTTTATTTTACAGGTAAGTATTTAGCTTTAAATAGGAATAATTTATTTAATAAGAGTTAATTTATTTAGTTAGATTTAAATTATATTTAACTTAGGGGGGTGTTAGTGTTAAGGTTAGACTTAGCTTTAGGGGTTAATAACTTTATTATAGTAGCGGCGAGGTCCGGTCGGCAGATTAGGGGTTAATACTTGAAGTTAGGTGTCGGTGATGTTAGGGAGGGCAGATTAGGGGTTAATAAATATAATATAGGGGTCGGCGGTGTTAGGGGCAGCAGATTAGGGGTTCAATACTATTTATTATAGGGTTATTGAGGCGGGAGTGAGGCGGATTAGGGGTTAATAACTTTATTATAGTAGCGGTGAGGTCCGGTTGGCAGATTAGGGGTTAAAAAGTGTAGGTAGGTAGCGGCGACGTTGGGGGGGGCAGATTAGGGGTTAATAAATATAATATAGGGGTCGGCGGTGTTAGGGGCAGCAGATTAGGGGTTCATAGGGATAACGTAGGTTGCGGCGGTGTACGGAGCAGCAGATTAGGGGCTAAAAAAATATGCAGGGGTCAGCGATAGCGGGGACGGCAGATTAGGGGTTAATAAGTGTAAGGTTAGGGGTGTTTAGACTCGGGGTTCATGTTAGGGTGTTAGGTGCAGACTTAGGAAGTGTTTCCCCATAGGAAACAATGGGGCTGCGTTAGGAGCTGAACGCTGCTTTTTTGCAGGTGTTAGGTTTTTTTTCAGCTCAAAATGCCCCATTGTTTTCTATGGGGGAATCGTGCACGAGCACGTTTTTGAAGCTGGCCGCGTCCGTAAGCACCGCTGGTATTGAGAGTTGCAGTGGCGATAAATTATGCTCTACGCTCCCTTTTTGGAGCCTAACGCAGCCCTTCTGTGAACTCTAAATACCAGCGGTATTTAAAAGGTGCGGGGGAAAAAAAGCCAGCGTTAGATACGCGGGTCGTTACTGACAAAACTCTAAATCTAGCCGTAAGGATCTTAACGGACAATAAGGACATATAACTACATACAAATCTAATCATATTTATACACTATATTAAGAATCTAATATTATTTATACATTATATTAAAAGACGCACTTATTCCACTAGGAATATCATAAAAAATAATAATAATAAAAAGATATTAAAAAATGTACTGAAAAACCTTTTGTTAAAAACCTTTTGTTAAAAAACTTCTTGATAAGAACCTATAGATAAAGGACTTCTAATAAAATGTCTAATAAGAGCGGCTCAACTCTTTCCAAATTAAACAGGTTATTTAAAAAAAGGAAAGATAAAAATAGAAAAATAAAAATATATAAAAATAGAAAAATAGAAAAAAAAATCGTATACTTATATATACAGTATATACATATAAATGTTGTACTCGGAATACAACCTGTATCCCTGGGACATATGGGGTATATTTACACATACATATATATATATATATATATATATATATATATACATATACATATATATATATATATATATATATATATATATATATATATATTCATATATATATATATATATATATATATATATATATATATATATATATATAGATATATATATATATACATATATATGCATATGTACAGATGTATATAAGAACATTTCAATTTATATATACACCTGTATATCAACATAATCTTATTAGGTAAATGACATCTACACATGGCAAATTCTTCTTCTTTATATACAAAAAGTGGTGATAATAATATACATAAATATAATAATACACATTGAGGGTATATTATTGTATTACTATATCAGTGTTCATTATTGTATTATTATATTAATGTACTAGTCCTAAAGCCCGTGTACACAGGCCATTTTTTGTAGTACAGCAGTCCCACCCCTTGCTCTCTCTCTCCTCCTCTCTTTTGCTATCTCTCTCTCTCTCTCCCCCCCCTCTTATGTGCTCTCTCTCCCCTCTCTTATGCACTCTCTCAACCCCTCTCTTTTGTGCTCTCTCTCTCCCCCTCTCTTTTGCCCTCTCTCTCCCCCCTCTCTTTTGCTCTTTCTCTCCCCCTCTCTTTTGCTCTCTCTCTCTTCCCATCTCTTTTGCTCTCTCTCTATACCCCTTCTATTGCTCTCTCTCCTCCCTCTCTTTTGCTCTCTCTCCCCCCTCTCTTGCTCTCTATCTTCCCCCTTTCTTTTAATCTCTCTCCCCTCTCTTTTGCTCTCTCTCTCTCCCCCTCTCTGTTGCTCCCTCTCTCCCTCCCCCTCTCTTTTGCTCTCTCTCTACCCCATCTCTTTTGCTCTATCTCTCTCCCACTCTCTTTTGCTCTCTCTTCCCCTCTCTTTTGCTCTCTCTCTCCCCCCTTTCTTTTACTCTCCATCTCCCCACTCTCTTTTCCTGTCTCTCCCCCTTTATTTTGCTCTCTCCCCCCTCTGTTTTTCTCTCTCTCTCCCCCTCTCTTTTGCTCTCTCTCATTCCCCCTCTCTTTTGCTCTCTCTCTCTCTCTCTCCCCCCTCTCTTTTGCTCTCTTTCTCTCCCCCTCTCTCTCTCCCTCTCCCCCCTCTCTTTTGCTCTCCCCCCTATCTTTTGCTCTTTTTCTCTCCCCCTCGCTCTCTCCCTCTCCCCCCTTTCTTTTACTCTCCCTCCCATTCTTTTTTCCTCTCTCTCCTCTCTTTATTTTGCTCGCTCTCTCCCCCCTCTGTTTTGCTCTCTCTCCCCCTCTCTTTTGCTCTCTCTCATTCCCCCTCTCTTTTGCTCTCTTTCCCCCCTCTCTTTTGCTCTTTCTCTCTCCCCCTCTCTTTTGCTCTCTATTCTCCCTCTCTTTTGCTCTTTCTCTCTCCCCCTCTCTTATGCTCTCTATCCTCCCTCTCTTTTGCTCTCTATCTCTCCCCCCTTCTCTTCCTCTCCCCCTCTCTTCTTCTCTTTCTCCCCCTCTCTTTTGCTCCCATCCCTCTCTCTTTTGCTCTCTCTCCCCCTCTCTTTTGCTCTCTCTTTCTCCCTCTCTTTTGCTCTCCCCCTCTTTTGCTCTTTCTCTAATTTCTTTTGATCTCTCTCCCCTCTCTTTTGCTCTCTCTCCTCTCTCTTTTGCTCTCTTTCCCCTCTCATTGCTTGCTCTCTCCCCCTCTCTTTTGCTCTATATCTCCCCCTCTCTTTTCCTCTCTCTCTCACCCCTCTCTTTTAACCTCCCCTCTCTTTGCTTGCTCTCTTCCCCTCTCTTGTGCTCTCTCTCTCCCGCTCTCTTTTGCTCTCTCTCCCCATCCTCTCTTTTTCTCTCTCGATCTCCCCTTCTTTTTTGCTCTCTCTCCCCCTCTCTTTTGCTCTCTCTCTCTCCCCCCTCTCTTTTGCTCTCTTTCTCTGGCCCTCTCTATTGTGCTCTCTCCCCCATCTCTTTTGCTCTCTCTGCCCCCTCTCTTTTGCTCTCTCTCCCCCCTCTCTTTTGCTCTCTCTCTCCTTCTTCTCTTTTTCTCTCTCTCTCTCTCTCTCTCTCTCTCTCTCTCTCCCTCTCTTTTACTCTCTCTCTCCCTCTCTTTTGCTCTCTCTTTCTCCCTCTCTTTTGCTCTCCCACTCTTTTGCTCTTTCTCTAATTTATTTTGCTCTCTCTCTCCCCTCTCTTTTACTCTCTCTCCTCTCTCTTTTGCTCTCTTTCCCCTCTCATTGCTTGTTCTCTCCCCCTCTCTTTTGCTCTATATCTCCCCCTCTCTTTTCCTCTCTCTCTCACCCCTCTGTGATAACCAAAAGTTATCTAATAGTGTAATAATTAGAATATGAAAAATAAAGGTTTTGTTGCTCTTTTCTTAAAATAAGCAAGAGAAAATGATTTATTAAACTTACTTATTTAAGGTGAGTCATTAATTTTGTAATTGATAGAATATTATGAAACTTCACTAAGATACGAGTATATAAATATTCAGGAAAGATTTTGAGTAACTGAGATTTAAGTTCAGAGTAAGTCATATGTGTTACAAAATAATGCAACAGTTAATGTTGATTAAAGCAGATTAAGCAAAGCAAAGGTTTAGACTGCTTGATAAAGTAAAGGTAATTTCTTCACGCACTCACACTTTCACGCAATAAAATATATACACAGTCCAGACATACTAGCTTGAATCCCAAACCGCAATATACTGAGTCATATGAAAATCACAATAAAGGTTATAGATGACTCCAATAACAAACAATGGTGTTTAAGGTTTAACCTTTGAGAATGATTAATTTGTAGCGTGGAGAGCGGTACTTATCTTAACAGTAGCGGTGGAAAGAAGCGTGGAGAGCGGTAATGCCTTTTAGAAATAAAGGCTGAGAGGTAAGTTGCAGCTCTTAGGTTCAGTGTCTGTTTGGTGTGAGCGCGACTTCGGCGTGGTGAAAGAAGTTCCGATTGGCGGATGAATCCGGAAGATGATCCCGGTCAGAAAAGAGGTAACTGTAGATACCCAGCGGGTATCGAAGGCGATGTCAAAGACCTGAAGGTTAAAGAAACAATAGCACAATGTGGTAGTAGCTCCACAGAGGAGCAAGGAGAAGTGATAAACAGCTTCAATTTTCAGGCCCTGATTGAGGGGTAAGCACTTCCTTAAATAGGAAGGAAGTGCTTATGCAGGTTCAGATTTAAAGGGATATCACATGCCCCCCTCCTCAGGGAATCACCCCTGGGGATTCTGCGTGAGGTTTAAGTGGATATTTCTTATGGAAGAACCTGATCAATCGGGGCGAATGGACTTCAGAATGAATGAGCCAGGAGTTTTCTTCAGGGCCGTAACCCTTCCATTTAATGAGATATTCCAGTTTATTTCTGTGTATCCTAGAATCCAATATGGATTCAACCTCGAATTCTTCTTGATGATCAACCATAACAGGTGGTGGCGGAATAGAAGAAGGATGGTTTTTGGTTGGGAATGGTTTCAACAATGAGATATGGAAAGAAGGATGTATTTTGTAGTCTTTTGGCAGTTTAAGTCTAACCACATTGGAATTTATCACATGTTCTATTGGAAATGGACCCAAGAATTGATTCGCAAGTTTCTTGCTAGGAACTTTGAGTTTAAGATTTTTTGTTGAGAGAAGTACTAAGTCCCCAACCTTATAATCAGGACCCTTACGATGTTTTAAGTCATAATATGATTTTTGATATTGTTTGGCTTCATATAGATGTCTTTTCAGGACAATTAACCTTTCGTGGAGGTTAGATGTAAATTCAGTTGCTGTGGGAGAGTTTACAGATTTGTTAGAAAGAGATATAGTGTTTGGGTGGTAACCATATGTTGCAAAAAAGGGGGAAGTTTTGATAGAAGTATTTATGGAATTGTTATATGTGAATTCGGCCATGGGAAGAAAAACTGTCCAATCATCTTGTAGATGTGATATGTAACATCGTAAGAATTGTTCTATGGTCTGATTAAGTCTCTCTGTGAGTCCATTAGTCTGGGGATGGAAAGCAGTGGTATAAAGGTGGTCAATCTTTAGCAATTTACACAGAGATCTCCAGAAGGATGAGGTAAATTGCGTTCCCCTATCTGTAATTATGTTGGTAGGTAAACCATGTAGTCTGACTATGTGGTCGATAAATACCTTAGCCGTAGTCATAGCTGAGGGTAATCCCTTAAGTGGGATAAAATGAGCTAGTCTGGTTAAATGGTCAATTATTACCATGATAGTATTATATTGTTGAGTGAGTGGGAGTTCAACAATAAAATCCATGGCTATGGTACTCCATGGTTTATCTGGGATAGGCAGAGGTGTAAGTAGACCAATTGGTCTTTTATGAACTAATTTATTTCGGGCACAATTTTCACATCCTGATACATAGTCATAAATATATTTGTTCATGCCAGGCCACCAGAAATTACGTCGGGTTAGTTCAATGGTCTTTTTAATTCCAGGATGACCAGACATTGTATCATCATGAGTGTGTGTGAGTATTGAAGATCTCATGCTCTTGGGTATATACAATTGACTGTTATGATAGTACAATCCAGATTGAGAGTCTTTAACACAAGTTTGGTGGGGTATTGAATCTTGTTTTAAAGCCTTATGAACCTCTTGTTCTATAGGTGTCAGGACTCCTATGATTTTTTCAGGAGGGATAGTAAAATTAGGTGGTTCATGAGTTAAGCTTTCGTTTATACGTGATAAAGCATCAGCCTTAGTATTTTGACTGCCTGGTTTGTAGGTAATTAGAAAGTTAAAACGGTCTAAAAATAAAGACCATCTCGCTTGTCTGGCTGTCAAAGTCTTGTTCTTTTTTAAATATTCAAGATTCTTATGGTCAGTAAAAATAATGAATGGAAGTTTAGAACCTTCTAGGAGGTGTCTCCATTGTTCAAGGGCACTCTTTATTGCTAACAATTCTTTGTCCCCCACACTATAATTACTTTCTGCACTAGTTAAGGTTCTTGAATAAAACGCAATGGGGTGAATTTCCCCATTCCCAACTTGTTGTTGGGAGAGTACTGCTCCTATGCCAGTATTAGAGGCATCTACTTCAAGTTGGAATTGGAGATCAAAGTTGGGTAGTGATAAGATTGGGGCTGTAGAAAATAACTCTTTAAGTTTTTCGAAAGTTTCTTGAGCTTTTTGAGACCATTTAAATTTTTGATTAACACTAGTCAGTTGTGTCAGTGGTCTTACTATTGAAGAAAAGTTTTTAATAAACTTTCGATAAAAATTAGCGAAACCGATAAAGCGTTGTAACGCTTTTACAGTAGTGGGAGCTGGCCAATCTTTAATGGCGGACACTTTGTCAGGATCCATTTGTACATGGTTAGGAGTTATTATATAACCTAAAAATTTTATCTTAGAGACATGGAATACACATTTTTCTAATTTAGCATATAATTTGTGCTCCTTGAGACGGGTGAGTACCCATCTTACATGCTTTTCGTGATCAGAGGGTGTTTTGGAGTATATTAGAATATCATCTAAGTAAATTATAACACAGATGTCCATAAGGTCGTGGAATATTTCATTAATAAAATGCTGGAATGTTGCAGGAGCATTGCTTAAGCCGAAGGGCATTACATTATATTGAAAAAGCCCATAACGGGTTCTAAAGGCGGTTTTCCACTCGTGACCTTCTTTCATACGGATAAGATTGTAAGCCCCCTTAAGATCAAGTTTTGAATAAATTGTAGCTTCGTTTAAACGTTCCAATAATTCGGGTATGAGGGGTAGAGGATACCTGTTTTTAACAGTAATTTCATTTAAAGCTCTATAATCAATAATGGGTCTTATTGTACCGTCCTTATTACGTACTAAGAACATTCCAGCAGCAGCTGGAGATGTTGAGTGGGATATAAAACCTTTTCGGAGATTGTCGTCTAAATAGGAACGTAAGTAAGTAAGTTCCTCTTGTGAAAGTGGATATATTTTTCCGTGAGGAATTTGAGAGCCCGGTATCAAATCAATTGGACAATCAAACTCCCTATGAGGGGGGAGGTTTTCTGCCTCTTTTAGATCAAACACCTCTGCCAGATCCTGATAAATTTTTGGTAATTCGGGTTCAATAGCAGAGATTAACTGATATGGATAACATGTTTTTAAACAGAATGGTGATGCTAATGATACCTGTGGAGTGGACCAGTCAATGCTGGGGTTATGTTTTTTTTAACCATGTAAAGCCAAAAATAAGTGTATGCATGTGGATGGAAATTAAGTCAAAAGTAAGATATTCAGTATGTCCATTGTCAGTTGTCACTAGTAAAGGTATCGTTTGATGGGTAATGGGACCATGTTGTATGAGGGAACCATCAATGAGTTTAACAGAGACTGGTTGTGCCTTACAAACAATAGGAATTTTATTTAATTCAACAAAAGAAATATCGATATAATTTCCGGCTGCCCCAGAATCGATCAATGCATTAGACTGCACGTTTTTCTGATCCCACTGTAAAGAAAGGTTAAGAGTCAGTTGAGGGTTTTGAGTGAAGTATAAAATATTATGTTTTGAATGAATCTTACCCTTCTTCTGCTTTTGAAGAATTGGGCAATTATTAACTGAGTGTTCTTTTTGCCCACAATATAAGCAAAGATTCTCAGATCTGCGTCTGGCCTTTTCTTCAGGTGTTAAAGGTCCTTTTATGGCACCAATCTCCATTGGGGTTTGATTTGAAGTACCCTTTTCCTGGTTGGGTGTGTAAAGATATGGACGTCTAGGTGGTACGTCATAGGTAGCTCTCTCAGCCTTCCTTTCACGTAACCGCCGATCCAGGGTAGTATTTAATTTCATCAGTCCATTCAGGGTTTCGGGCATCTCCAAACGGGACAACTCATCTTTTAACAATTCTGAAAGGCCCAGTCTGAACTGGTTCTTCAAACTAATTTCATTCCATTTGGAATCATCTATCCACATTTGGAATTCAGTAATATAGTCTTCTATATTCCTCTTACCCTGTTTTAGGGATCTCAATTTCGTTTCTGCCGTCATCTGGGAATGAGAGTCCTCATATAAGGATGTCATGGCTAAAAAAAATTCTTCCAGGGAATCTAAGATTGGATGGTTATTCTCAAAATATCTATTAGCCCATGAGCGAGGCTCCCCCTGGAGGAAGGAGATGGTAGTACAAACCTTGATTCTCTCAGAGTGATAAGTTTTAGGCCTTAATGAAAAAAGTAATTTGCAAGCATTTTTAAAGTCTCTATATTCACTTCGTTTACCAGAAAAGGGTTGAGGATAGTTAATGTGAGGTTCAGGGACTTCTGAGCTCTTGGCTGGTAAACATTCTTTTACTAGAGTTTTAAGTGCTTTATTTTCTGATTGTACCTCAGTTAAGGCCCTGGCTAGATATTCTAATTTTTGATGAATGTTGGTGAATTCATTTTTTATTTCACTAGGATCCATCCTATATTCTACAGGTTATAACCTTATAGGCCTGAAAATTCTGTGATAACCAAAAGTTATCTAATAGTGTAATAATTAGAATATGAAAAATAAAGGTTTTGTTGCTCTTTTCTTAAAATAAGCAAGAGAAAATGATTTATTAAACTTACTTATTTAAGGTGAGTCATTAATTTTGTAATTGATAGAATATTATGAAACTTCACTAAGATACGAGTATATAAATATTCAGGAAAGATTTTGAGTAACTGAGATTTAAGTTCAGAGTAAGTCATATGTGTTACAAAATAATGCAACAGTTAATGTTGATTAAAGCAGATTAAGCAAAGCAAAGGTTTAGACTGCTTGATAAAGTAAAGGTAATTTCTTCACGCACTCACACTTTCACGCAATAAAATATATACACAGTCCAGACATACTAGCTTGAATCCCAAACCGCAATATACTGAGTCATATGAAAATCACAATAAAGGTTATAGATGACTCCAATAACAAACAATGGTGTTTAAGGTTTAACCTTTGAGAATGATTAATTTGTAGCGTGGAGAGCGGTACTTATCTTAACAGTAGCGGTGGAAAGAAGCGTGGAGAGCGGTAATGCCTTTTAGAAATAAAGGCTGAGAGGTAAGTTGCAGCTCTTAGGTTCAGCGTCTGTTTGGTGTGAGCGCGACTTCGGCGTGGTGAAAGAAGTTCCGATTGGCGGATGAATCCGGAAGATGATCCCGGTCAGAAAAGAGGTAACTGTAGATACCCAGCGGGTATCGAAGGCGATGTCAAAGACCTGAAGGTTAAAGAAACAATAGCACAATGTGGTAGTAGCTCCACAGAGGAGCAAGGAGAAGTGATAAACAGCTTCAATTTTCAGGCCCTGATTGAGGGGTAAGCACTTCCTTAAATAGGAAGGAAGTGCTTATGCAGGTTCAGATTTAAAGGGATATCACACCCTCTCTTTTACTCTCCCCTCTCTTTGCTTGCTCTCTTCCCCTCTCTTTTGCTCTCTAACACCCCCTCTCTTTCCCTCCTCCTCCTCTCTTTTTCTCTCTCGATCTCCCCCTCTTTTTTTCTCTCTCTCTCTCCCCCTCTCTTTTGCTCTCTCTCTCTCTCCCCCCCTCTATTTTGCTCTCTTTCTCTGGCCCTCTCTATTGCGCTCTCTCCCCCGTCTCTTTTGCCCCCTCTCTGCCCCCTCTCTTTTGCTCTCTCTCCCCCCTCTCTTTTGCTCTCTCTCCCCCCTCTCTTTTGCTCTTGCTCTCCTTCCTCTCTTTTCCTCTCTCTCTCTCTCTCTCCCCCCCTCTCTTTTACTCTCTCTCTCCCTCTTTTACTCTGTCCCCCCTCTCGTTTGCTCTTTCTCTCCCCCTCTTTTGCTCTCTCTCCCCTCTCTTTTGCTCTCTCTCTCTCCCTCTTTTACTCTGTCTCCCCTCTATTTTGCTCTCTCTCCCCTCTCTTTTGCTCTCTCTCACCTCCCTATTTTGCTCTCTTTTTCCCCTTCTTTTGCTCTCCCCCCTTTTGCACTCTCCCCCCCCTTTTGCACTCCCTCCTCCCTCTCTTTTGTTCTCTCTCTTCCCTCTCTTGTGCATTCCTTTCCCTCTCTTTTGCTCTCTCTCTCTCTCCCCCCTCTTTTGCTCTCTCTCCCCCTCTTTTGCGCTCTCTCCCCTCTTTTGCGCTCTCTCAAGCCACGCCCACTCCCTGCAGACCATACAAACCCAACGGCCATGCCCCCTCTTCACGGCCACACTGCCCGACCATGCCCCCAGCCACGCCCCCCCAATGGCCGCTTCCGCACACCCTCTCTGCTCTGCTATCAGATTCTAAAGGCCAGGTATGTTTGTCCTTGTGCAGTCTCTACTGCGCATGACTGCATCGGACAAACATTCTTGGCCTTTTACTATATAGGATATTATTATCACCACTTTTTTGTATATAAGTAAGAAAAATAGGTTCTAGCTGCTGATTGGTGGTTGCATATATATTCCAATAGTCATTGGCTCACCAATGTGTTCAGTTGGAAACCAGTAATGCATTGCTGCTCCTTCAACAATTGATAGAGAGAGAATAAAACAAATTTGATCATAGAAGTACATTGAAAAGTTGTTTAAATATGTCTGCTCTACCTAAATCATGAAATCATTGTTTTGTGTTTCATGTCCCTTTAACTGCAAAGGTCTTCAATGCAAATAAGGTAGAAGTGCACTCTCACTTTCTTTCATCCACCAGGGTGTTAGCAGAACCATTGATATCCAGCAAAACATTGAAAACATGTTTTGAATAAATACTTTGAAAAAATTCAAGAGAGTGCAAGCTGTTTTGCTGTATATATATATACTTGTATATGTATTTATGTGTTTTTATATGTGAATATATATCTGTAAATACATATGTACACACACACACTTATACATCTTTAGACTTATCTGTATGTATCTCTGTGTTAATGCCCTTTGCCTGCCTTTTTTTCCTAACACCTGTGACCTCATATCTTTCAGCTCTTATAACTTTTTTATACAATGTTTTTTTTTTTTTTAATAATTTTTATTAGATTATGTTATTATGAGTGCAACTGTGCTTTGTAATGTATTTTGTATGCGTTTTGTGACACTGTTAACCAGAGTCCTGAGGACCCGCTAACCTGACGAGCATTAACTTGAATTGCTCTCAAGCGATTGCGTTTACTTGTAATACCAGCACCGACGTGCAAACACCCACAATAAAACCCCTTTTTGCTTGCACGTAACTGTTAGCGCTCCACTCGTAGTGTAGCCCAAAATATCTATGAATCTCCCAAAGACAGACTAAAACAGTTAAAGGGACATTAAACCCACATTTTTTATTTCATGATTCAGATAGAGAATACCATTTTAAACAACTTTCTAATTTACTTCTATTATCTAATTTGCTTCAATTTCTTGATATTCTTTCCTGGGGGTCGATCCGATAAAAATCGTTGCCCGCAAAAGTCGGTGACGCCAATATTTGCGCGGGTTTGGTATCACATATACGGCGTAACCTAGAAGTTACGTGAGTATATTTCTGCCGTCGCCCGTAGTTTTTTGGGCCATAGGCAGGTATACCAAACCAGCGCAGTTTGGTATCCAATATACAGCGTAAGGACTTACGTGGCGAAAATGGAGAAATCTTACTCCATTTTCACCTCGCCACAAAAAGCAGCCGTAAGAAGCCTTTACGCTGAGTATTGGAGCCCCGTAACTCTCTAAACTAGCTGCTAAATAAAACCTAACACCTAACGCATGCGCAATTTCTATCTAACTGTCAACCGCAATCTGCTAAATAAAACCTAACACCTAACGCATGCGCAATGTCTATCTCCCTGTCAACCGCGATCCCCCGCCGCAATTCCTAATAAATTATTTAACCCCTAAACCGCCGCTCATGGACCCCACCGCCATCTACATAAACTAACCCCCTACTGTGAGCCCCTAAAACCGCCACCATCTAACTGATCTATCCCCTAATGTGAACCCCTTACACCGCCGCCATCTACCTTATCTATCCCCTAATCTGACCCCTTACCCCGCCGCCACCTATATAAAAGATATTAACCCCTAATCTAATCCCCCTATACCGCCGCCAGCTATATTAATATTATTAACCCCTAATCTAATCCCCCTAAAATAATTATCTCTATTACCAGCCCTTAAAAGGGCCTTTTGCGGGGCTTTGCCCCAAAGTAAACAGCTCTTTTGCCCTATAACCTGCCCTCCCTACACCGCCGCCACCTATATTAATAGTATTAACCCCTAATGTAAGCCCCTTACACCGCCGCCATCTATATTAAAATTA
Organism: Bombina bombina; assembly: GCF_027579735.1. Classification (NCBI taxonomy): domain Eukaryota; kingdom Metazoa; phylum Chordata; class Amphibia; order Anura; family Bombinatoridae; genus Bombina; species Bombina bombina. Next base: position 567,548,497 of record NC_069505.1, on the reverse strand, counting down.
TTAACCCCTTATTTAATCTACCTACCCCGCCGCCAGCTATATTATCTATATTAACCCTAAGTATATTATAGTTAATATAGTTATTACATTATATATATTAACTATATTAACCCTAATTATATTAGGGTTAATATAGTTAATATAGTTACTATAGTATTTATATAAACTATATTAACTCTATCTAACCCTAACACCCCTAACTAAATTCTTATTAAATAAATCTAATTCATATTATAAACTAAAATATTCCTATTTAAATCTAAATACTTACCTATAAAATAAACTCTAAGATAGCTACAATGTAATTAATAATTACATTGTAGCTATGTTAGGGTTTATACTTATTTTACAGGTAAATTGTTAATTATTTTAACTAGGTATAATAGCTATTAAATAGTTATTAACTATTTAATAGCTACCTAGTTAAAATAATTACCCAATTACCTGTAAAATAAATCCTAACCTAAGTTACAATTAAAATAATTAACAATTTACCTGTAAAATAAATATAAACCATAACATAGCTACAATGTAATTATTAATTATATTGTAGCTATCTTAGGGTTTATTTTATAGGTAAGTATTTAGATTTAAATAGGAATATTTTAATTAATAATATTAATATTAGATTTATTTTAATAAGAGTTTAGTTAGGATGTTAGAGTTAGATAGGGTTATTATACTTAATATATATATATATATATATATATATATATATATATATATATATATATATATATATATATATATATAATATAATAACGATATTAACTATATTAACCCTAATATAATTAGGGTTAATATAGTTAATATATATAATATAATAACTATTTTAACTATATTAACCCTAATATAATTAGGGTTAATATAGTTAATATAGCTGGCGGCGGTGTAGGGGGATTAGATTAGGGGTTAATACATTTATTATAGGTGGCCGCGGTGTAGGGGGATGTAGATTGTAGGCAAAAGAGCAGTTTACTTTGCGACAAAGCCCCGCCAAAGCCCTTTTAAGGGCTGGCAAAAGAGCTGAATTCTTTGGGGCATGCCCCGCAAAAAGCCCTTTTAAAGGCTGGCAAAAGAGCTGTTACTTTGGGGCAATGCGACGCAAAAAGCCCTTTTCAGGGCTATTTGTAGGGTTAGACTTAGGTTTAGTGGTAGGGATAGATAGATAAATAATTTAATATAGATGGCAGCGGGGTAGGGGGATTAGATTAGGGGTTAATAATTTTAAAATAGATAGCGGCGGGGTAGGGGCTCACTTTAGGGGGTAGGTAAGGTAGATGGCGGCGGTGTTAGGGGCTCACTTTAGGGGGTTATAGATTTAATATAGCTGGCGGCGGTTTAGGGGTTAATAACTTTATTAGGTAGCGGCGGGCTCCGGGAGCGGCGGTTTAGGGGTTAATATATATTTTATTGTTAGGATAGTGAGGGGGGATAGCAGATAGAGGGTTAGACGTGTCGGGCTATGTTTAGGAGGCGTGTTAGACAGTGCGGGTGATTTAGACTTTAGTCAAGTTTTGTAGGCGCCGGAAGTTTCTAACGTGGCGCAAGTCACTGGCGACGCCAGAAATTTGTACTTGCGCAGATTTCTTGACATCGCTGGTTTATCCGACTTACGGCACGTTAGCATCTGACGGCGCCGTATATGGGATAGCTCGAGTTGCGAGCTGAAACTGCAGGCGACGCGGGTTCCCTCGCTTGCGCCGCAAACTACGCCGTTTAACGGATCGCGCCCCTGAAAAGCATATCTAGATAGGCTCAGTAGCTTCTGATTGGTGACTGCACATAGATGCCTCATTTGATTGGCTCACCAATGTGCATTGCTATTTCTTTAACAAAGTATATACAAAGATTGCAGCAAATTAGATAATAGAAGAAAATTGAAATGTTGTTTAAAATTGTATTCTCTATCTGAATCATGAAAGAAAATGTTTGGGTTTAATGGCCCTTTAATTCAAAAACAAAAGGTGTGGGATGCGTTCAGACTGAGCAAGGTTAAGGATATAATATAAATAACAATGATATAAATAAATAATAGAAATATAAATATGCAATATTAATTAATATTTTAATAAAATCATAAAACATCAGACAATAATACAATATGGTTGTGGCCAAAAACCAAACTAAATTTAAAATCTAAAATCCAAGAAAAAGAAAAAAAGTCTTATAGTAATTTTAAAAATTAAATTAAATAAAGACAGATTTTTGATTTGACATCAAGATTAAAATAGATGGAAAAACACAAACCTTTGTAATAGAAAATATAATAAAAGTAATATAAATGAGATACCTTTATTGACAGACTGAGAAATAAGAGAAAAAGTGCAAATGTTTTAAGCACTGTGGTTTCATCTTCATCTTTTGTATATGAGCCTGAGTTCTCATATCCTGACCCCAGAGTAACTTTCAAATAATAAACACAAACACAAATTAATAAATATATTAACATATAAATATAACTGATTGAAAAAGCCTTCTTCTTAATAAAATAACTCAGTTATCCTCCACAGAGGTATAACACTTATTTATTTAGGTACATCACAGAAAGCATAAAACATTTTGGCATTTGAAAAGTAAATGGCACATTGTAGATTTTTTTTTTTTTTTGAGTGTGAAAGAAATGGATATAGAAAGGAGGGGAAGAAGACAGACAGATAGATAGATAGATAGATAGATAGATAGATAGATAAATAGATCATTAGCATAGTAAAGTAACATAAAGTATTTTCTTTGGTAACAAATCCATACTCCTTTAGGTATAAATGTAATATTAAAATGTTTTAATACAAAATTAAATCCAAAAGACATAAAAAGGAGAACACTTTAACAAAAGGAAAGTAATAATATAATGTAAAGTAATATAATTATTTTACAATTAAAAACTATAACAACTTTAAACATATAAAAAAATATAAATAGGCAACAATAAATGAACCATTCAGTACAGTAAGCGAGGTGACCCCAAAAAAGGATATATATTACAGCAAACTTTAGTCTTAAAGGGCCACTAAACCCAAAATCTTTCTTTCATGATTCAGATAGAGAATAGAAATTTAAACAAAATTACAATTTACTTCCATTATTTTTTTTTTGCATTTTTTAAATATCCTTAGTTGAAGAAAAAGCAATACACATGGTGAGCCAATCACACGAGGCTTCTATGTGCAGCAACCAATCAGCAGCTAGTGATCATCAAAGAATATCAAGAGAATAAAACAAATTAGATAATATAAGTAAATTAGAAAGATGTTTAAAATTGCATTCTCTTTCTAAATCATAAAAGAAAAAATGTGAGTGGCATGTCCCTTTAAATATCTGTATTATGTAAATAAAGTTTTACAAATAGCACACTTTAGTCTTAAATATCTGTATTGTGTAAATAAAGTTCTACAAATAGCACACTTTAGTCTTAAATATCTGTATTTCGTAAATAAAGTTTTACAAATAGCGCACTTTAGTCTTAAATATCTGTATTGTGTAAATAAAGTTTTACAAATAGCAAACTTTAGTCTTAAATATCTGCATTGTGTAAATAAAGTTTTACAAATAGCGCACTTTAGTCTTAAATATCTGTATTGTGTAAATAAAGTTTTACAAATAGCGCACTTTAGTCATTAGTCTTAAATATCTGTATTGTGTAAATAAAGTTTTACAAATAGCACACTTTATTCTTAAATATCTGTATTGTGTAAATAAAGTTTTACAAATATCGCAATTTAGTCTTAAATATCTGTATTGTGTAAATAAAGTTTTACAAATAGCAAACTTTAGTCTTAAATATCTGCATTGTGTAAATAAAGTTTTACAAATAGCGCACTTTAGTCTTAAATATCTGTATTGTGTAAATAAAGTTTTACAAATAGCGCACTTTAGTCTTAAATATCTGTATTGTGTAAATAAAGTTTTACAAATAGCGCACTTTAGTCTTAAATATCTGTATTGTGTAAATAAAGTTTTACAAATAGCAAACTTTAGTCTTAAATATCTGTATTTCGTAAATAAAGTTTTACAAATAGCGCACTTTAGTCATTAATATCTGTATTGTGTAAATAAAGTTTTACAAATAGCACACTTTAGTCTTAAATATCTGTATTGTGTAAATAACGTTTTACAACATCTGTGTGTTACACATATTGATTTTTTGTGTGTGTGAAAGAAATGGATAGAGAAAAGAGGGGAAGAATATAGATAGATAAATAGATAGATAGATAGATAGATAAATAATAAGCATAGTGCAAATCAGAGTAACATAGAAAGTATTTTCTTTGGGCAATAAATCCATACTCCTTTAGGTATAACTGTAATATAAACCTTTTGAATACAGAAATAAATTCAAAAGATAAAAAAAACCACACAAATTAACAGAAAGTAATAATATAATGCAATGTAAAATTATTTAACAATTAAAAACTATAACAATATTAAAGGGACACTGAACCCAGATTTTTTTTCTTTCATGATTCAGATAGACCAGCAATTTTAAGCAACTTTCTAATTTACTCCAATTATCAATTTTTCTTCGTTCTCTTGCTATCATTATTTGAAAAAGAAGGCAACTAAGCTAAGGAGCCAGATAATTGTTGGTTCAGAACCATGGACAGCACTTGTTTATTGGTGGGTGAATTTATCCACCAATCAGCAAGAACAACCCAGGTTGTTCACCAAATATGGTCCGGCATCTAAACTTCCATTCTTTCTTTTCAAATACAGATACCAAGAGAATGAAGAAAAATTGATAATAGGAGTAAATTAGAAAGTTGTTAAAAATTGCTGCTCTATCTGAATCACAAAAGAAAAAAATTGGGTTCAGTGTCCCTTTAAGAATATAAAAAATACATAAATATGCAACAGTAAATGAGCTAGTCAGTACAGTATGCGAGAAGTAACTTACCTTAAGAAATAAATGTTCACCCTTATAATGTATGCGCATTAGCTACATCATTGTTTAATAAGAGATTTTATATTCTCTGTTTCATATATTCCACAAGGTACAGAAAACCCTTAGGATATACTTTACAGACATCCTGTTAACTAGAGTTTGCTAGGAACATCAAGAAACAAACGTTCATGATAAAAATTTACTAATTAATTTATAATAAACATTATGTTATTATATTTATTCATTTTGAATTATATTGATGAATTCATTTTCTAAGATTTATTAAACCAGAACTTAAAGGGGGTGTTAAACTCAAAATGCTTTTCCCCATATATGATTCAATTATGCAGAAAAGAAAATTATGATAAACTTTTCATTACTTATTTTGCATGCTTTTCCTGTAATTTACATCTAAAAATGTAAAATGTTCTACACCCTTTAGAGAGGCAGGAGTGCATTCCATGGAATTCCACCACAGACCTTTCTGCATGCTACACACTGATTGGTTGGTATGTGCAGGAGCTCATGTATATGTGTCCATAATTAATCACACCAAACAAGATAAGATAAACCACTCAAAGGTTTTCCAAGGAGAATATTCTTTGCCTGGAATTTTAATATGATAGTGATAATGTTTATTTATGATAACAAAGTAGTTCTTTGGATTATATAAACATATTCATTATTCCAGGGTTCTTCAAACCATGTATCAGGACCCATTACTGGGTCGCAACACCATGTTTACTTGGTCGCGACTTGTATATGTATTGTAGTGTGTGGTGTGTGTGTCTACAGTCTGGTGTATGAAAGTGTGTGTGGTGTATGTGTGTTTTGTTTGATTGTGTGTGTGTTGTATGGGAGTGTGTGTGGTGTGTGTTGTATAAGAGTGTGTGATGTGTGAGTGTATGTGTGGTGTGTGTTGTATAAGAGTGTGTGATGTGTGAGTGTATGTGTGGTGTGTATTGTATAAGGGTTTGTAATGTGTGAGTGTATGTGTGGTGTGTGTTTTATTACCATTTACAACACTTTCAAATTTGAATGTAATCAGAAATAAAAGTATGCATACATTGTAGTCACTTTGCAGCTATCTTGTTGTATATTACTTCAGAAATGTTCAGACCAAGCATAAAAATAGGGCAATGAAGCTATGTGGTATCATGGCACTGGGTCTTGTGAAAAAAAAAAGTTTGAAAAACCCTGAATTATGTAATTACTAAAAATTTATTGCACACCATGAATGAGTAGCACAACTACTAACATAGTTGTGAAGCTGATTAAGAGGTTAAAATACTTCAGATCTAAGTACTCTAGATTGTGGGAGAAAAGTCACATGAGAGGGAGTATTGTTAAGTCACTTGATCTTGTCCCTCTTCTTTTCTCCCATTTTTGATGTGTTGCCCGGTCCCATGGCAACTCATTTTTCTTCTCTTTCTTCAAACTCTGCATTTTTATCTTTCACACTGACGGAAACCCCTCTTTTTAATTTGTTGGTCCCCATTCTGCTCTGTGTTCATATGGGGCTGTTCATTTTCTGCCCCCACTAAGTTCTCTAGTATGAAGGCCTTCATCCATTCTGTAGTGCAGACTGTCGGGGGTGTCTAGTGGAGGTGGGAGGACATTGGAGTGGGGGTTGTAACATATGTATAACTCTTGATGCTCCATGTACGGGTGGTGACCTGTCTGAGATTAACTCCCTGATAGACCAAAAGATGCAAGATGGTGATCACCAAACAGCTACTGGAAGTTCTTAACATGGTGCAAATAGAGGCCCTGCCCCTTTTGCTTATATACATTTTTGGGGTATGAATTCAGATGCGGAGGAGAAGATAACAGCAGAGGTCAATACATGTTGAGTGGCATGGGATAAGGTGAATGCTAAACAAAGACTCTGGGAGGTGAAGGTTTTGGGTTAAGATTGTTTTTTAACTGCTTTGCAGGAAGTGACATCACAAAATCAGGCTCCAGTAGTCTCTCTATTGATCAGACACAGTGATCTTGAATACTTTACACAAGATGAGGTGACCCAGAAAAAGGATATAAATTACAGCACGATTTAGTCTTAAATATCTGTATTGTGTAAATAAAGTTTTACATCTGTGTGTTTATTAAAAAATCGCAAATCACATTAAAAATAAACTCTTCAGCAACTTAATGGTCAGTTAGTAGAATTAATTACCACTTCTGCTGAGTTAAGTTGAAGCATATTAGAATTATTAACACCTTAAAGACCAGGAATTTCAAAATAAAACTTCACCAAAAGACCAGAGCATTTTTAGCTTTTTTGCCCTCTCTCCATTTTAGCAGAAATAGAGCCTTCTTTTTTATTCACCTATCAAAACAATATAATTTTTTTTTAGTAGACAATTCAAAGTATTGATCTAGGCCCATTTTGCAATATTTCATGCCACCATTTCACCGCCAAATGCGATCATATTAAATATAATTCTTAACTTTTTCACAAACTTTGGGGTTCTCAATGGAATTATTTACATACTGCTTGTGCAGTCATAACACAAATGGATGTAAAAACTTCTCTGCGATCCCCTTTGTTCAGAAATAGCAGACATGCATGGCTTTGCTAATGCTTTTTGGTAATTAGAATGCCGCTAATTGCAGCTGTGAACCACATTTTCATTATGCCCGGTGAAGAAGGATTTAATCAGGTAGCTTGTAAGGTTCATTTTAGATTTAGTGCAGAGATTAGCCTCCCACCTGACACCTTCCTCCCCCTGATCCCTCCCAAACAGCTCTCTCCCCTCCCTCACCCCCAACTGGTCACCCCCATCTTAGGTACTGGCAGTCTGCCAGTATGCGTTTTTAATACTTTTTAATTTTATTTAATTTTTATTATTATTATTACATTGTAGGAATTTCCCCTTACCTTCTCACTTCCCTGATCCCTCCTAAAAAAGCTCTCTAACCCTCCCCCTCTAAAAAGTATCCACCATCTTAGGTACTGGCAGCTGTCTGCCAGTACCCAGTTTTCTATCAATTTTTATGCCCCCCTCTACACTCTAGGAACCCCCTCTCCCTTCTTCTCCCTCCCACTCTCCGCCTTTATTTTTTTCTGTAGCATAGCAGTCCCACTTGTTCCCACCTTTCCCTCCCCCTCCAGAAATGGGCCAATCCTAACCCTCCCACACCAACAACTATCGGCACCACCACTAATCGATGTAGAGATGTCTGCAAGTCTATTTCTGCACTGCCCCACTTATGGGGCATACAGAAATAGTGCAATCTTGCCACTATTAGCAAAATCCCGGGAGAGAGAGGCCAAGGCCAGCAGTGTCTTACATAGTACGACGCTAGTCCTTAAGGGCTTAATGGCCAGCTCCGAAGCCCGAACAGGGTACGGCGCTAGTTGTTAAGAGGTTAAAACAGGGGCTTGATGTAAGTATAAGTGCTCACAATATAAATTAGGTTAGTGATATGAAATAGAGTTGATGTGGCCACAAACTGCTTATACAAAAGCAACTAATTCTACTTATTTCATAAAAATTATTGTTAAAGTTTTTATTTCGCCCAGAGCTCAATAGGAGCAAGTGTAACCACATTTCATAACATGCTCAGCTTTATTTACATAACTTGATATTACTTGAAAATGATTTTTCTGTTAAGCCCATAAGCTAGGAGCTGTTAAAAGATATAGGGATATAAGTAGCACGCTATTTAGTGCTTTTGCACAAGTAAAAACACCGCCAAAAGTAAACATTTTGCCCATGGTTAGCACGTGCATTACAAATTGAAAGTAAAAGTTTTATGCGCAAGCGAAACCCAATGCACATTAACCAAAGGACTCCAGATATTGTGACTGTGCTAACTTGTACTCTGCATAGAATTCAATCGAGAGTGCAAACTAGGAAAAATAAAATAAAACCTATTGCTTGCACGATAACCCAACACTCATTAGACCAACTGCTTTATCTCAAAGGTAGTTATAAATATTTTACATTCCAATGTTCTTCACATAGGATAAAAGAGAGAGGAGAGAGATAAAAGAGACAGAGAGAGAGAGAGAGAGAGGGAGAGAGAGAGAGAAAAAGAGAGAGAGAGAGGAGAAAGAGAGATAGGAGAGAGAGAAGAGAGAAATAAAGAGAGAAGTGAGAGAGAAGAGATAGAGGAAGAGGGATATATGAATATATATAGGAATATATATTTCAAAATACAAATAATATTTTCCCCTATGCAAAAACACTGGAATGTAAGATATCTGCAATAAATACACACTGAAACACATTTTTAAATATTACTATTGAATAGAAATTACATTTTCTTGTTTCCAGGTTTTTGTGTGGAAAGGGCTTAAAAGTACATATACTTATGTATATGTGTGTTTAATTGTGTATATATGTACATTTTTTATAAATATACCCATATAAACATAAATACACACACATATATATATATATATATATATATATATATATATATATATATATATATATAAAAAAATAAAATATATATATATATATACACACACACATACATATATATATATATATATATATATATATATATTATATAGATAAAATATAAATATATATAGATACAGGGTCGGCTCTAAGGGGGGCAATGCCCCCCAAATGGAATGCTGTGCCCCCCAGGGCAAAATAAGTGATTTTAATCTCTTTACTCTCCTCTATTTACAACCAGATAACAAATAAAGTCGCATTTCCCTGCTGGTGCTCTCACAGTTAACCTAGGGCTTGCAATGCCCCTCCTCCTGCTAGCCCACTTACTACTGAGCTGCAGTGAGATGATGACATCATCAGACCTCTGCAGGAAGTGCTGGGAGAAGCTAACAGTCAGTGAGAGGGAAGGCAGAAGTAATTTTGTGAAAACACAGCCGTATAACCAATGTGTGTGTGAGAGTAGTATCCCTTCCCTATTGTGCTTTATATCCTGGCAGCCACAGATAAAGAAGCAAATTGGGAATTCCTTGGTTTCCCTACTGTAGGTCACAGTGTGTGTGTGTGTGTATATATATATATATATGTGTGTGTGTGTGTGTATATATGTGTATATATATATATATATATATATATAATTTGTGTGTATATACATACTGTATATACTGTGTGTGTGCTAGTAAATATCATTAATAATATCTGTACAAGTAATGTACTGCTTGGCACTCAAACTTATTGTCACGTAAAAGCTTATTTGATCATTAGTAGGGTCATTGGTAGAGCTACACATGCAAACAGTGTCCACTGGCTGTGTCATATGTGGGAGACATTCCTGAGATATGACAAATGTAACCCCTGCACTGATATCAATCTGGTAAATGTAACTGCTGCGGCATTGCCAGACATCTTATAAATGTAACCCCTATACTCCTTGAGATATGACACATGTAACCGCTGCACTTCCAGAAATATAAACAAATCTAACTCCTGCACAGCTAGAGATCTGATAAATGTAACCCCTGGACTGCCACAGTAGGTCTGCTCTTATTTTGACTCTCATACATGCTTTTTAAATGCGTGCCCCCTGGTGAAAAAAAAATGCCCCCCCATTTCATTAGTTCTGGAGCCGACCCTGTATAGATATAGGTATATATATATATATATATATATATATATATATATATATATATATATATATATATATACACACATTAATACAAATGTACAGCATATGTATGTGTATAGCCCTTTCCATTCAGATATCTTTGAAAACTTATAACTTTTTTTAAATATTTTATATTTTTATTTAGATATAGTGATGTTGCGAACTTAAAAATTTCGGTTCGCGAACGGCGGACTCAAACTTCTGCGACTGTTCGTGAACCGCCATTGACTTCAATAGGCAGGGGAACTTTAAAACCCACAAGTACTCTTTCTGGCCACAATAGTGATGGAAAAGTTGTTTCAAGGGTACTAACACCTGGACTGTGGCATGCAGGAGGGGGATCCATGGCAAAACTCCCATGGAAAATTACATAGTTGAAACAGAGTCTGCTTTTAACGCATAAAGGGCCTAAATCACCTAACATTCCTAAATAGTTTGGAATAACGTGCTTTAAAACATCAGTTATGATGTTGTATCGATCAGGTAGTGTAAGGGTTACGCCCGCTTCACAGTGACAGACCAAACTCCAAGTGTAATGCACCGCAAACAACCGCAAACAATCCATTTGCACAACCACGAGATAGATAGATTTGATAGATAGATACATAGATTACTTAGCTCAATAGATGCAATATACATACGATCGATACAAATTACATAGATCAATAGATGCAATATACATTTGATAGATACGAATTGCATAGATCAAAAGATGCAATATACATTTTATAGATACGAATTACATAGATCAAAAGATGCAATATACATTTTATAGATACGAATTACATCGATCAATAGATGCAATATACATTTGATAGATACGATTGATAGTTAGATAGATTTGATAGATAAATAGATAGATTTGAAAGATATATAATTTCCCTGACAAAGTATAACAATAAGACATGCGGTCTGGGACCCATGGTGTGTTAAGTAGTACTATTCTTAGCAGTTTACTACTACCTGTTACTCCCCCTATCGGGGGAGGTCTATATGGCCTGCATTTTTGGAACAGGGAGATGGATGAAGATGATTGGTTTGTCCTCCTACTTCAAATTTGTCCTAAACACAAGTGGCTGTCTCAAAACAGTCCGGCCACGAGATAGATAGATTTGATAGATAGATATACATAGATTGATAGTTAGATAGAATCGATAGAAGATAAATAGATATATTTGATAGATATATAGTTACCCTGAAAAAGTATAATAATAAAACATGCGGTCTGGGACCCATGGTAACTAGGTTGTGTTAAGTAGTACTATTGTTAGCACTTTAATCCCTGTTACTCCCGCTATCGGGGGAGGTCTATTTGGCCTGCATTATTACCCTTACAAAGTATAACAACATGACACGTGGTCTGGGACCCATGGTAACTAGGTTGTGTTAAGTAGTACTGTTTTTAGCAGTTTAATTCCTCTTACTCCCCCTATCGGGGGAGGTCTATATGGCCTGCATGATTACCCTGACAAAGTATAACAACAAAACATGCGGTCTGGGACCCATGTTAACTAGGTTGTGTTAAGTAGTACTTTTCTTAGCACTTTAATCCCTGTTACTCCCCCTATCGGGGGAGGTGTATATGGCCTGCATGATTATCCTGACAAAATATAATAATAAGACATGCGGTCTGGGACCCATGGTAACTAGGTTGTGTTAAGTAGTACTGTTCTTAGCAGTTTAATCCCTCTTACTCCCCCTATCAGGGGAGGTGTATATGGCCTGCATGATTACCCTGACAAAATATAATAATAAGACATGTGGTCTGGGACCCATGGTAACTAGGTTGTGTTAAGTAGTACTGTTCTTAGCACTTTAATCCATGTTACTCCCCCTATTGGGGGAGGTCTATATGGCCTGCATGATTACCCTGACAAAGTATAACAACAAAACATGCGGTCTGGGACCCATGTTAACTAGGTTGTGTTAAGTAGTGCTATTCTTAGCACTTTAATCCCTGTTACTCCCCCTATCGGGGGAGATGTATGTGGCCTGCATGATTATCCTGACAAAATATAGAAATAAGACATGCGGTCTGGGACCCATGGTAACTAGGTTGTGTTAAGTAGTACTATTCTTAGCACTTTAATCCCTGTTACTCCCCCTATCCCTGTTAATCCCCCTACTCCCCCTATAAAACTGTTATAACAAATATGATTGGTGGCAATAATTGGCAGCAAGTGGGCCTGGCACACATGCTGGCAGGCAGGCAACTTCAATTAGATTACACTAGCAGACTGATCTTTCACAGTCCAAAAATATTTTTTTAAAATATTTACACTACTGTTATAACAAATATGATTGGTGGCACTAGTTGGCAAATGGGCCTGGCACACACGCTGGCAGGCAGGAAACTGCTATTCAATTGCACTAGCAGACTGATGATTCACAGTCTAAGAATTTTTTATTTTAAATATTTACAATACTGTTAGAACAAATATGATTGGTGGCAGTAGTTGACAGCAAGTGGGCCTGGCACACATGCTGACAGGCAGGCAACTGCAATTCAATGGCACTAGCAGACTGATGATTCACAGTCAAAAAAGTTTTGATTTAAAATATTTTCAATACTGTTACAACAAATATGAATGGATGGCACTAGTTGGCAAATGGGTCTGGCACACACGCTGGCAGGCAGGAAACTGCAATTCAATTGCACTAGCAGACTGATGATTCACAGTCTAAGAATTTTTTATTTTAAATATTTACAATACTGTTAGAACAAATATGATTGGTGTAACTAGTTGGCAAGTGGGCCTGGCACACACGCTGGCAGGCAGGTAGGCAACTGCAATTCAATGGCACTAGAAGACTGATGATTCACAGTCAAAAAAGTTTTGATTTAAAATATTTTTTAAACTGTTATAACAAATATGGTTGGTGGCAATAGTTGGCAGCAAGTGGGCCTGGCACACACGCTGGAAGGCAGGCAACTTCAATGAGATTACACTAGCAGACTGATCTTTCACAGTTAAAAAAGTTTTCATTTTAAATATTTACAATACTGTTATAACAAATATGATTGGTGGCACTAGTTGGCAAGTGGGCCTGGCACACACGCTGGCAGGCAGGCAACTGCAATTCAATGGCACTAGCAGACTGATGATTCACAGTCAAAAAAGTTTTGATTTAAAATATTTTCAATACTGTTACAACAAATATGATTGGTGGCACTAGTTGGCAAATGGGCCTGACACACACGCTGGCAGGCAGGAAACTGCAATTCAATTGCACTAGCAGACTGATGATTCACAGTCTAAGAATTTTTTATTTTAAATATTTACAATACTGTTAGAACAAATATGATTGGTGTAACTAGTTGGCAAGTGGGCCTGGCACACACGCTGGCAGGCAGGCAGGCAACTGCAATTCAATGGCACTAGAAGACTGATGATTCACAGTCAAAAAAGTTTTGATTTAAAATATTTTTTAAACTGTTATAACAAATATGGTTGGTGGCAATAGTTGGCAGCAAGTGGGCCTGGCACACACGCTGGAAGGCAGGCAACTTCAATTAGATTACACTAGCAGACTGATCTTTCACAGTCAAAAAATATTTTTTTAAATATTTACACTACTGTTATAACAAATATTATTTGAGGCACTAGTTGGCAAGTGGGCCTGGCACACACGCTGGCAGGCAGGCAACTGCAATTCAATGGCACTAGCAGACTGATGATTCACAGTCAAAAAAGTTTTGATTTAAAATATTTTCAAAACTGTTATAACAAATATGATTGGTGGCAATAGTTGGCAGCAAGTGGGCCTGGCAAACATGCTGGCAGGCAGGCAACTTCAATGAGATTACACTAGCAGACTGATCTTTCACAGTTAAAAAAGTTTTCATTTTAAATATTTACAATACTGTTATAACAAATATGATTGGTGGCACTAGTTGGCAAGTGGGCCTGGCACACACGCTGGCAGGCAGGCAACTGCAATTAAATTGCACTAGCAGACTGATGATTCACAGTCAAAAAAGTTTTTATTTTAAATATTTACACTACTGTTATAACAAATATGATTGGTGGCACTAGTTGTAAAGTGGGCACAGTATGTGCTGGCAGCCTGACACACAGGCTGGCACTAATGGCAGCCAGACTGGCCTGGCAACTAATATTAAATAACACTAGAAGAGGACTGATGTAAAAAATTTTTTTTTTAAAAATTTACACTAATGTTACACCAGATATAAGTGGTGGAAAAAAAGAGCTATTAATCACACTATATGATGTGGGCCTGACACACAGGCCTGATGGAAAATGAAATTAGATTACACTAGCAAAATTATTTATTTATTTATTTTTTATTTACAATAATGTTTATGAGTGGTGGCTGGAGTGGTGGCGAGCACAGCAATTAACCACAGTATGCTGTGTAAGCCAGAAACGCACAGGCCTGATAGAAAATGAAATTAGATTACACTAGCAAAATTATTTAAAAGTTTTTTTTTAAATTTTAAATAATGTTAAGCTGATATGAGTGGTGGCTGCTGGCACAGCAATTAAACAACGTTGTATGCTGTGTAAGCCTGACACACAGGCCTGATAGAAAATGAAATTAGATTAAACTAGCAAAATGATTTAAATTTTTTTTTTCAAATTTAAAATAATGTTAAGCAGATATGAGTGGTGGCTGGAGTGGTGGTGAGCACAGCAATTAACAACAGTATGCTGTGTAAGCCAGAAACACACAGGCCTGATAGAAAATGAAATTAGATTACACTAGCAAAATGATTTGATTTTTTTTTTTTTTAATTTTAAATAATGTTAAGCTGATATGAGTTTTGGTGACTGCTGGCACAGCAATTAAACACTGTTGTATGCTGTGTAAGCCTGACACACAGGCCTGATAGAAAATGAAATTAGATTACACTAGCAAAATGATTTAAAAGTTTTTTTTAAAAAAAAATTTAAAATAATGTTAAGCAGATACGAGTGGTGGCTGCTGGCACAGCAATTAAACAACGTTGTATGCTGTGTAAGCCTGACACACAGACCTGATAGAAAATTAAATTTGATTACACTAGCAAAATGATTTAAAAGTTTTTTTTAAAAATTTTTAAATAATGTTAAGCAGATATGAGTGGTGTCAGATTCTACAGTGTAGCTTATGCTGTCTCTTTAAGCAATTGTCCTTACTCCCTATATAACCTTCCACTTCTCTTACCTCATTGCTGGATTAATGTTTTCACATCCCTGCATGAGAAAGCTTCTCAGCCAATCTGCTATCTGACATAGGGGAATCATTCTTCTGCTACACAGAGCAACCACTTCCTGTGCTGCAGCTCTCTCCCTTTCACACAGAACCACCTGTGTGCAGGACTGACATCATCAGCTACTGCCACAGCTCTCACCTCTCACTCTCAAGCTTGTTACTTGCAGTTCAGCATTCTCATACACGCTGAACTCTTCTGTTCCTGGGAAACCTGTAGCAGCACTGGACTCTAACTGACTAAGGTCTAAGGCAGGTTGTATAACTTATTATCTTATGCTAAGTCAATTTAGCTTCATGCTTAGTAACCTGTGAATTGTTACTGACATCTCTCTCATTTATACCTGATTGTATTTGTATGGTTACCTTCTGCTTAAAGCTATAACCTCCAAGTCTGCAGTGACTCTGGAGAAATAGTTTATAGGCAAACATTAAGACAGATAGTTTAATATTGCATATTGTAATTAAGCTATCTGTAACATCTATCACTTTGCTTAAGTTAACCTATTCAAGTAAGCTGCATAAATTCTACAGAACTGCTTTCAGGAAATCCTTACAAAAACAAGTACACTCACACTTTTTGTTCAGGGTTATAACAAGTGGTGGCTGCTGGCACAGCAAGTAAACAACGTTGTATGCTGTGTAAGCATGACAAACAGGCCTGATAGAAAATGAAATTAGATTACACTAGCAAAATGATTTAAAAGTTTTTTTTAAAAATTTAAAATAATGTTAAGCAGATATGAGTGGTGGCTGCTAGCACAGCAATTAACCACAGTATGCTGTGTAAGCCAGAAACACACAGGCCTGATAGAAAATGAAATTAGATTACACTAGCAAAATAATTTAAAAGTTTTTTTTAAAAATGTAAAATAATGTTAAGCAGATATGAGTGGTGGCTGCTAGCACAGCAATTAACCACAGTATGCTGTGTAAGCCAGAAACACACAGGCCTGATAGAAAATAAAATTAGATTACACTAGCAAAATGATTTAAACGTTTTTTTTTTTTTAAATTTAAAATAATGTTAAGCAGATATGAGAGGTGGCTGCTAGCACAGCAATTAACCACAGTATGCTGTGTAAGCCAGAAACACACAGGCCTTTTACGCTAATGTTACACCAGATATCAGTGGTGGCACAGAGCAATTAATCACAGTATATTATGTGGGCCTGACACACAGGCCTGATAGAAAATGAAATTAGATTACACTAGCACAATGATTTAAAAGTTTTGTTGGTTAAATTTACACTAATGTTAAGCAGATATCAGTGGTGGCACTAATCACAGTATATGCTGTGAGCCTCACACACAGGCTGAAAGCCAGGCAAATGCAAATAAAATTACAAATAATAAAAAAAAAGACTGAAGTTATAGCCCTAAAAAGGGCTTTTTTAGGTGCTGTCCTTACAGCAGAGATTAGATGAGTCCTTCAGGACTGTAGTGGACACTAAATACACTAGCCTAGCTATCTATTTCCCTATAATGTCAGCAGCAGCAACACTAAAGCTCCTCTCACTAAGAAAGCAAGATCGTAATGAATCTAAAATGGCTGCTGCCAAGGAGCTGGGAGGGTCTCTGAGGGAGTGTCTGCTGCTGATTGGCTCAAATGTGTCAGAAGGCTGTGAGATACAGGGTCAAAGTTTCCTCAAAGATGACACATAGGGGGCGGATCGAACATCGCATATGTTCGCCTGCAGCGGCGAACGCGAACAAGCTATGTTCGCCGGGAACTGTTCTCCGGCGAACAGTTCGCAACATCACTATTTAGATAGTGTTTATATAAGTGTAAATGTATATTTTAATGGAAAATGTTGTGTTTGGTGCAACTTTTTTTTGCCCTAACCCTTTACATGAGGATTTCAGTTGCACTAAACTGACGAGTGTAAATTTAGTTTGCACTTGTGCAGATACATTTATTTTGGTATAATATAGGCACATATATACCTAAATAAAATTATTAACCACTAATCTGCAGCTCCCGATATCGCCGCTACCTAAATAAAATGATTAACCCCTAATCTGCCGCTCCCGATACCGCCGCCACTATACTACATTTATTAACCCCTAGTTACACCACCAGCCCCCCACATCACAACAAGTGAAATTAAACTATATTAATCCCTAAACCTCACCCTAACCCTAACGTAACCCTAACGTAACCCTAAACCTAACCCTAACACCCCTAACTTTAACATAATAAAAATAAAGCTACATTTACAATTATTAACTAAATAAACCCCTAAACTGCCAGCTCCCCCACAAAGCAACAAGCTAAATTATCCAAAAAAATAAAGATTAATCCTATTCTAATACCCTTAAAAAATCAAACTCACCCAAAACAAAAATCCCTACTCTAGAATAAACTACCAAAGGCCCTTAAAAGGGCCTTTTGGGGGCCCCTTAAAATGGCCATTTGTAGGGTATTGCCCTGAGATAAACAGCTCTTGTATTACAAAAAAAAACACAAACACCCCCTAACTTTATTCAAACCCCCACCCCCAAACTACCAGGGGACCTTTAAAGAGCCTTTTGGAGAGCCATTACAATGGCCTTTTGTAGGGCATTGCCCTGAGACAAACAGCTCTATTACGCAAAAAAAAATACAAACACCCCCTAACACTATACAAACCCCCACCCACCAAACTATCAGGGGCCCTTAAAAGGGCCTTTTGGGGGACCCTTAAATGGCCTTTTGTTGGGCATTGCCCTGAGATAAACAGCTCTTTTAGTAAAAAAAAAATACAAACACCCCCTAACACTATACATTACACAAAATAGCAAACAAATTATAAAAAATAAAAAAATTCCTATTCTAATACCCATTAACAAGAAACCACCCCAAAATAAAAAAACCTAATCTAGAGTAAAATACCAATGGCCCTTAAAAGGGCCTTTTGTAGGGCAGTGCCCTAAATATATCAGCTCTTTATTTGAAATAAAATTACAAAGACCCACTAACATTACAAAGCCCCACCCCAAACCCACAAAATAAAAACAATCTATATAAAAAACCTAAGCTAATCATTGCCCTGAAATGGGCATTTGTATGGGCATTGCCCTTAAAAGGGCATTTAGCTCTTTTACTGCCCAGACCCTAACCTAAAAAATAAAACCCACCCAATAAACCCTTACAAAAGCCCAACACTAACCCCAGACGATCCACTTACAGTTTTTTAAGTCCCGCTTGAATGATCTTCATCCCGGCAAAGTCTTCTTCCAGATGGCCTCTTCAATCTTCATCCCGGCAGCGACGTCCTGATCCAAGCGGAGAGAAGTCTTCATCCAGATGACCTCTTTAATCTTCATCCAGGCGGCATCTTCTATCTTGATCCCGGAGGCGCGGAGCGGGTTCATCCTGAAGACATCCGGCGCAGAGCATCCTCTTCATACGCCCGCCGCCGTACACTGAATCTTCAATGCAAGGGACGCTATTCAAGATCAGCCATTAGGAATTAGGGCTGCTAAAATCCTATTGGCTGTTCAAATCAGCCAATAGGATTAAAGCAGCTCTCATTCTGTTGGTTAATTTGAATTAGCCAATAGAATTAGAGCTGCTTAAATCCTATTGGCTGATTTTGGCCCGACTTCACCGGGATGAAGATCGTTCAAGTGGGGCTTCAAAAACTGTAAGTGGATCGTCGGGGATTAGTGTTAGGCTTTTTAGGGGTTTTATTTTTTAGGTTAGGGTCTGGGCAGTAAAAGAGCTAAATGCCCTTTTAAGGGCAACGCCCATACAAATGCCCTTTTCAGGGCAATGGGTAGCTTAGGTTATTTTAGATCATTTTTTTATTTGGGGGGGTTGGTTGGGTGGTGGGTTTTACTATTGGGGGGTGTTTGTATTTTTTTTTTATAGGTAAAAGAGCTGATATCTTTGGGGCAATGCCCCACCAAAGTCCATTTTAAGGGCCATTGGTAGTTTATTATAGGCTAGGGTTTTTTTTTATTTTGGTAGGGCTATTAGATTAGGTGTATTTCTTTTTTATTTTTGACAATTTGTTTGTTATTTTTCATAATTTAGTGGGGGGGAGGTTTGTAATTTAGTTTTTATTTTTTGAAATTAGATGCTTTTTGTAACTTTTAGAGTAGTGTTAGGATTTATTATTGGTAGTTTAGTTTCATTTAATTGGTAGTTAGTTTAATTTTAGTTTAATAATTATAATAGTTTAATTGTTAGTTTAAAATTATTTTTTTTAATTTGACAGGTACATTTTAATTTAATTTAAACTAGGGAAATTGTAATTTTAATATAAAGTTAGGGGTTCGTTAGGTTTAGGGATTACTAGTTTAAATTAGTTTTTTCATTGTGGGGGCTTTCGGTTTAGGGGTTAATATTTTATTTTAGTATATATCGTTGTGGGGGGCTTGCGGTTTAGACGTTAATAGGTTTATTATAGCGGCAGTGTGGGTAGACGGCATATTAGGGGTTAATAATATTTAAATAGTGTTTGCAATTTGGTAGGGCGGCAGTTTAAGGGTTAATAAGTTTATTATAGTGGCGACAGTCAGGTGCGGCGGAATAGGGGGTTAATACATTTTTTTAGTGGTGGCGATATCGGGAGCAGCAGATTAGGGGTTAATACATTTAATATAGTGTTTGCGATGTGGGAGGGCCTCGGTTTAGGGGTTATTATGTAGTTCATGGGTGTTAGTGTACTTTTTAACAGTTTAGTTATGAGTTTTATGTTACAGCTTTGTAGCATAAAACTCATAACTACTGACTTTAGATGGCGGTATGGATCGTGTTGTTATAGGGTGTAACGCTTACTTTATAGCCTCACCCCAAAACTCGTAATACCAGTGCTATGGAAGGCCAATGAAAAAAACGTAATTTTTACGTGTGCGGGACTGACTTTGCATTACAGGCTAAAAGGTGTGCAGTACAGCTATACCGACAAGACTTGCGGTGCTGTTTTAACGCTGAAAATGCCATATTTTCAGCATTACAAGCCGCAATGCAAAACTTGTAATCTAGCTTTAAGTGTAATATTACAGAAGAGTTGCATTAGAGAAATAAAAAACTCAGAGTCCCCAATGCCCATCAACTCCCCACCAGCTGAATAGGAAAAACATAATTTATGTAAGAACTTACCTGATAAATTCATTTCTTTCATATTAGCAAGAGTCCATGAGCTAGTGACGTATGGGATATACATTCCTACCAGGAGGGGCAAAGTTTCCCAAACCTCAAAATGCCTATAAATACACCCCTCGCCACACCCACAAATCAGTTTAACGAATAGCCAAGAAGTGGGGTGATAAGAAAAAAGTGTGAAAGCATAAAAAATAAGGAATTGGAATAAATGTGCTTTATACAAAAAAATCATAACCACCACAAAAAAGGGTGGGCCTCATGGACTCTTGCTAATATGAAAGAAATGAATTTATCAGGTAAGTTCTTACATAAATTATGTTTTCTTTCATGTAATTAGCAAGAGTCCATGAGCTAGTGACGTATGGGATAATGACTACCCAAGATGTGGATCTTTCCACGCAAGAGTCACTAGAGAGGGAGGGATAAAATGAAGACAGCCAATTACGCTGAAAAATAATCCACACCCAAAATAAAGATTAAATGAAAAAAACTGAAATTATAAGCAGAAGATTCAAACTGAAACAGCTGCCTGAAGTACTTTTCTACCAAAAACAGCTTCAGAAGAAGAAAACACATCAAAATGGTAGAATTTAGTAAAAGTATGCAAAGAAGACCAAGTTGCTGCTTTGCTAATCTGATCAACCGAAGCATCATTCCTAAACGCCCAGGAAGTAGAAGCTGACCTAGTAGAATGAGCTGTAATCCTTTGAGGCGGAGTTTTACCCGACTCGACATAAGCATGATGAATTTAAGATTTCAACCAAGATGCCAAAGAAATGGCAGAGGCCTTCTGACCTTTCCTAGAACCGGAAAAGATAACAAATAGACTAGAAGTCTTTCGGAAATTCTTAGTAGCTTCAACATAATATTTCAAAGCTCTAACTACATCCAAAGAATGCAATAATCTCTCCTTAGAATTCTTAGGATTAGGACACAATGAAGGAACCACAATTTCTCTACTAATGTTGTTAGAATTCACAACCTTAGGTAAAAATTTAAAAGAAGTTCGCAACACCGCCTTATCCTGATGAAAAATCAGAAAAGGAGACTCACAAGGAAGAGCAGATAATTCAGAAACTCGTCTGGCAGAAGAGATGGCCAAAAGGAACAAAACTTTCCAAGAAAGTAATTTGATGTCCAGTGAATGCATAGGTTCAAACGGAGGAGCTTGAAGAGCCCCCAGAACCAAATTCAAACTCCAAGGAGGAGAAATTGACTTAATGACAGGTTTTATATGAACCAAAGCTTGTACAAAACAATGAATATCAGGAAGATTAGCAATCTTTCTGTGAAAAAGAACAGAAAGAGCAGAGATTTGTCCTTTCAAGGAACTTGCAGACAAACCTTTATCCAAACCATCCTGAAGAAACTGTAAAATTCTCGGAATTCTAAAAGAATGCCAGGAAAAATGATGAGAAAGACACCAAGAAATATAAGTCTTCCAGACTCTATAATATATCTCCCTAGATACTGATTTATGAGCCTGTAACATAGTATTAATGACAGAGTCAGAGAAACCTCTTTGACTAAGAATCAAGCGTTCAATCTCCATACCTTTAAATTTAAGGATTTGAGATCCTGATGGAAAAAAGGACCTTGTGACAAAAGGTCTGGTCTTAACGGAAGAGTCCACGGTTGGCAAGAGGCCATCCGGACAAGATCCGTATACCAAAACCTGTGAGGCCATGCTGGAGCTACCAGCAGAACAAACGAGCATTCCTTCAGAATTTTGGAGATTACTCTTGGAAGAAGAACTAGAGGCGGAAAGATATAGGCAGGATGATACTCCCAAGGAAGTGACAATGCATTCACTGCTTCCGCTTGAGGATCCCTGGATCTGGACAGATAACTGGGAAGTTTCTTGTTTAGATGAGATGCCATCAGATCTATTTCTGGAAGTCCCCACATTTGAACAGTCTGAAGAAATACCTCTGGGTGAAGAGACCATTCGCCTGGATGTAACATTTGGCGGCTGAGATAATCCGCTTCCCAATTGTCTATACCTGGGATATGAACCGCAGAAACTAGACAGGAGCTGGATTCCGCCCATACCAGAATTCGAGATACTTCCTTCATAGCCAGAGGACTGTGAGTCCCTCCTTGATGATTGATGTATGCCACAGATGTGACATTGTCTGTCTGAAAACAAATGAACGATTCTCTCTTTAGAAGAGGCCATGACTGAAGAGCTCTGAAAATTGCACGGAGTTCCAAAATATTGATCGGTAATCTCACCTCCTGAGATTCCCAAACCCCTTGTGCTGTCAGAGACCCCCAAACAGCTCCCCAACCTGTCAGACTTGCATCTGTTGAAATTACAGTCCAGGTGGGAAGAACAAAAGAAGCCCCCTGAACTAAACGATGGTGATCTGTCCACCACATCAGAGAGTGTCGTACAATCGGTGTTAAAGATATTAATTGAGATATCTTTGTGTAATCCCTGCACCACTGGTTCAGCATACAGAGCTGAAGAGGTTGCATGTGAAAACGAGCAAAGGGGATCGCGTCCGATGCTGCAGTCATAAGACCTAGAATTTCCATGCATAAAGCTACCGAAGGGAATGATTGTGACTGAAGGTTTCGACAAGCTGATATCAATTTTAGACGTCTCTTGTCCGTTAGTGACAGAGTCATGGACACTGAATCTATCTGGAAACCTAAAAAGGTTACCCTTGTCTGAGGAATCAATGAACTTTTTGGTAAATTTATCCTCCAACCATGATCTTGAAGAAACAACACAAGTCGATTCGTATGAGATTCTGCTAAATGTGAAGACTGAGCAAGTACCAAGATATCGTCCAAATAAGGAAATACCACAATACTCTGTTCTCTGATTACAGACAGAAGGGCACCGAGAACCTTTGTAAAAATTCTTGGAGCTGTAGCTAGGCCAAACGGTAGAGCCACAAACTGGTAATGCTTGTCTAGGAAAGAGAATGTCAGAAACTGAAAGTGATCTGGATGAATCGGAATATGCAGATATGCATCCTGTAAATCTATTGTGGACATATAATGCTCTTGCTGAACAAAAGGCAGGATAGTCCTTATAGTAACCATCTTGAATGTTGGTATCCTTACATAACGATTCAAGATTTTTAGATCCAGAACTGGTCTGAAGGAATTCTCCTTTTTTGGTACAATGAAGAGATTTGAATAAAACCCCAGCCCCTGTTCCAGAACTGGAACTGGCATAATTACTCCAGCCAACTCTAGATCTGAAACACATTTCAGAAATGCTTGAGCTTTCGCTGGATTTACTGGAACACGGGAAAGAAAAAATCTCTTTGCAGGAGGCCTTATCTTGAAGCCAATTCTGTACCCTTCTGAAACAATGTTCTGAATCCAGAGATTGTGAACGGAATTGAACCAAATTTCTTTGAAAAAACTTAATCTGCCCCCTACCAGCTGAGCTGGAATGAGGGCTGCACCTTCATGTGGACTTGGGAGCTGGCTTTGGTTTTCTAAAAGGCTTGGATTTATTCCAGACTGGAGATGGTTTCCAAACTGATACCGCTCCTGAGGATGAAGGATCAGGCTTTTGTTCCTTGTTGTGACGAAAGGAACGAAAACGATTATTAGACCTAAATTTACCTTTAGATTTTTTATCCTGTGGTAAAAAAAGTTCCTTTCCCTCCAGTAACAGTTGAGATAATAGAATCCAACTGAGAACCAAATAATTTATTACCCTGGAAAGAAAGGGAAAGCAGAGTAGACTTAGAAGACATATCAGCATTCCAAGTTTTAAGCCATAAAGCTCTTCTAGCTAAGATAGCAAGAGACATATACCTGACATCAACTCTAATGATATCAAAGATGGCATCACAAATAAAATTATTAGCATGTTGTAGAAGAATAATAATGCTATGAGAATTATGATCTGTTACTTGTTGCGCTAAAGCTTCTAGCCAAAAAGTTGAAGCTGCAGCAACATCCGCTAAAGATATAGCAGGTCTAAGAAGATTACCTGAACACAAGTAAGCTTTTCTTAGAAAGGATTCAATTTTCCTATCTAAAGGATCCTTAAAGGAAGTACCATCTGCCGTAGGAATAGTAGTACGCTTAGCAAGAGTAGAGACAGCCCCATCAACCTTAGGGATTTTGTCCCAAAATTCTAATCTGTCAGATGGCACAGGATATAATTGCTTAAAACGTTTAGAAGGAGTAAAAGAATTACCCAAATTATTCCATTCCCTGGAAATTACTTCAGAAATAGCACCAGGGACAGGAAATACTTCTGGAATAACTACAGGAGATTTAAAAACCTTATCTAAACGTTTATATTTAGTATCAAGAGGACTAGAATCCTCAATTTCTAATGCAATTAGGACTTCTTTAAGTAAAGAACGAATAAATTCCATTTTAAATAAATATGAAGATTTATCCGCATCAACCTCTGAGACAGAATCCTCTGAATCAGAAGAACAAATATCAGTATCAGAATGATGATGTTCATTTAAAAATTCATCTGAAAAATGAGAAGTTTTAAAAGACTTTTTACGTTTACTAGAAGGAGGAATAACAGACATAGCCTTCTTAATGGATTTAGAAACAAAATCTCTTATGTTATCAGGAACACTCTGAATATTAGATGTTGACGGAACAGCAACAGGTAATGTAACAGTACTAAAGGAAATATTATCTGCATTAGCAAGTTTGTCATGACAAACAGTACAAACAACAGCTGGAGGAACAGATACCAAAAGTTTACAGCAGATACACTTAGCTTTGGTAGCTCCAGCACCAGGCAGCGATTTTCCAGAAGTATCTTCTGACTCAGCTTCAACGTGGGACATCTTGCAATATGTAATAGAAAAAACAACATATAAAGCAAAATTGATCAAATTCCTTAAATGACAGTTTCAGGAATGGGAAAAAAAATGCCAGTGAATAAGCTTCTAGCAACCAGAAGCACAAAATAATGAGACTTAAATAATGTGGAGACAATAGTGACGCCCATATTTTTTTAGCGCCAAAAAAGACGCCCACATTATTTGGCACGTAAATGCTTTTGGCGCCAAAAATGACACCACATCCGGAACGCCGACATTTTTGGTGCAAAAGAACGTCAAAAATGACGCAACTTCCGGCGACACATATGATGCCGGAAACAGAAAAAAAAAATTTGCGCCAAAAAAGTCCGCGCCAAGAATGACGCAATAAAATGAAGCATTTTCAGCCCCCGCGAGCCTAACAGCCCACAGGGAAAAGTCAAATTTTTAAGGTAAGAAAAAAATGATTTATTCATATGCATTATCCCAAATATGAAACTGACTGTCTGAAATAAGGAACGTTGAACATCCTGAGTCAAGGCAAATAAATGTTTGAATACATATATTTAGAACTTTATATAAAAAGTGCCCAACCATACCTTAGAGTGTCACAGAAAATAAGACTTACTTACCCCAGGACACTCATCTACATGTAGTAGAAAGCCAAACCAGTACTGAAACGAGAATCAGTAGAGGAAATGGTATATATATAAGAGTATATTGTCGAAATGAATAGGGAGGTAAGAGATGAATCTCTACGACCGATAACAGAGAACCTATGAAATAGACCCCGTAGAAGGAGATCACTGCATTCAAATAGGCAATACTCTCCTCACATCCCTCTGACATTCACTGCACGCTGAGAGGAAAACCGGGCTCCAACCTGCTGCGGAGCGCATATCAACGTAGAATCTAGCACAAACTTACTTCACCACCTCCATGGGAGGCAAAGTTTGTAAAACTGATTTGTGGGTGTGGTGAGGGGTGTATTTATAGGCATTTTAAGGTTTGGGAAACTTTGCCCCTCCTGGTAGGAATGTATATCCCATACGTCACTAGCTCATGGACTCTTGCTAATTACATGAAAGAAAATGTATTTCAGCTCATGCTGAGCGCACTAGGAAACTTGGCTACGTTAGCTTCAATTCAGTTCTGGGCACACAGCCATTAAGCTGCTGTTACTCAGATGATAAACATTAAAGTGATGGTAATTTTTAGTATTTTACACCATCTAATCTTCTTAAACGTAACATGTGGGTATTAGTCGCTATTTTTTTTTTGTAATTTGAATTCTATTTCATTAATAAATTATAATCTTATAGATACGTTGCTTCATTCACATGGTCCGCCCCCCTCTACTTTGTTCTATTCACACTGTTATTTAGATTGCGACCGTGAATAGCAAGCTTGCCGAGTCTCGCATGCACAATGCTGCTATCTACGCTTCGGAAAATACAATGAATCACTGAATTGATTTATTGTATATCTCCGGAGCTGTGTGAGATGCATGTTTTGTTGATCTGCTGCCTATATCAGACAGCATGATTCCCCAATTAAAAACGAGCATTATACAATTTAGATTAAGTTTGAACTGTGAACTCTGGGCAGCTATGACTTCACTATTTGAATTTGCATGCGAGTCATGAACGCTGAGAACAGCATGACTTTGCAAACGCATGCGCAAAGTAATGTTTTTTTTTACTGAAACATGCCAAAATGCCATAATTTTGATTGGACAATGAAAAAATCGTCAGAAATAAAAAAATATATATATTTGTGTCTGGGCTGTCGGCGAATAGCATTGAATAGTAGGTGTTGCATAATAATTAAACCTATTAACAGTAAAATTGTTAGTTTTGATGAATGAAACTCATATTTATTTTTAGTTTAACATTGTATGGTAATTAGTGAATCCTTTGAATTTACCATCACTTTAAGAAGTGCAATTGATACAATTTGCTTCATAACCTCAGCAAACTATGGCCAGATTACAAGTGGTGTGCTATTTAGCGCTTTCACTCCCACGCAAACAATGACAGAAATAAACTTTTTGCACGTGCAAACTAGCTTTAAAGTAAAAGTTTTGAACGTGAGTGAAACCTGGCACGTTTTAAATAAAGGATTTTGGAGATCGCGACCGTGCAAATGAAAATAAAAACTAACACCTATTGCTCTCTCGCTAACCTGATTGTGTGTAACCAAATGCGCTAATCCGAAGGTAGTTATGAATATTTTACATTCCAATGTTATTCTCGTAGAAGAAAATGTTCTATTTAATAAAATATATATATATATATATACATTATATATATATATATATATATATATATATATATATATATATATATATACTGTATATATATATAAATATACAAGATGTTTTTTTTTTTTTAAATATTGGAATGTAAAATATTTACAGTAAATACACAGTAAGACAAATAATTAAATATTAATTCATTCATTAAAAATGTTTTTTTCTTGATTTAAGATATTTGAGACTAAAGGGCTCCAATGTGTACGGACATATGTATATTTGTCTATACATGTGTACATCTTTGTTTGCATGTATGTATATACAAATATACACATATAAATACATAAATACACATGTATACAAATATATATATATATTTAGACATGCATATGTATGTACCACATTGAACCCTTAAAAATGTTTTTATTAATATTTATATGATTAATTTAATTTTAGATAGTGTATATATGTGTGTATATGTATTTTTTTATGTATTTATGTTGTGATTAATGCAACTTAGTGCGCTAATCAAACAATCACAAATTTAGTGAGATCGGTCGGTTTACTTTCAACTTGTAAAATGCACGCAAGTTGTCATGCGCATGATATTTCAATATTGCGCGTAGGCTAACGTTAGGTCGCCATTTGTAATCTGGTCCTTTTTACAGCCTGTAACTTGTGGTCTTAACAGAAAAATTATCTTCACGTAATTATAGAATTATTTAAATCAAGCTTTTGTATAAGCAGTTTGTCGTGTTCACAACAAATCTATCTCATATCACTAACTGTATTTATATTGTGAGCATTTATATTAACATCCAGCTCCCTGCTTTAATAATTCTAATATTCCTTGACTTAGCTCAGCAGAAGTGGTACTTATTTATACTAAGGGACAGTTCCCTGCAAGCGATAAGGGGTTTATGGCTGGTGATTGCACTGGGTTTTTCGCTCATATTACACGATGACAATAAACATGATGGCTTGAGCGCAATTAAAGTTAACGTGCGTTGGGTAAGTGTGTTCTCAGAGCTTTGGTTAACGGTTTCACAAAAGAAAGAAGTGTCACAAAACAATTTAAAAAAATACATTACAAAGTACAATTACACTCATAATAACCCTGCAGGCTCCACAATTATATGGTTTACTCCTATTGGCTGCCTGTGACCTTAATCTCACACATGTCCCACTGGATTGTGTGTGAGTATCATCTTAAAAAAAAAAGTTTGCCCCACCCCCTAGACAAATTCCTTCAGACGCCCATGTTTGTATTCATTTTTAAAAAAAATGTATCGCTGTCAAGTACTGCCACGTTAGCTCTCCCTTGTGGGATTATTTGTTCTAGAGAGCTTCATTTATTTTAATGCAATGAATCTTTCATACTCTTTTTTTATTTGATGAACCCATTTCCTGGCAGTTGTTTTGCATATTCTATTTTTGTATTAAAGGGAACTTAAAGCCTTTCTATGTATGTGTAGCGTATCTAGTTAAGCAAAGCATTGTATACTATCTGCATGCAATATACATGTTATAAGCATTTACATGTTGCTTTTGTTAGCACAATCTGCAGGGTTTTACTGTTTCAAAGCAGTAAAGGGACACACCCTCTTAAGTATGTGTATCTCCTTTGAAGTAGCCAATAAGAGGGCAGATATAAACAATCCTGTGCACTGTCTTAAGCAATAACTGTTTAGCATGTAGCAGGTTTAGACAAAGTGCAGCATAGAGCTGTTGAACCCCCCCCCCCCCTCCACAAAACTATATGTAGTGGTAAAAAATAGTAAATTATTCAAGATAAACAGCAACCTGCACATATTATTTATTTTTAATTAAACTGTTATAGAGGATTTCATTTTTAAATGTCCCTTTAAATGCAAATACAATCTCAAGGGGTAAAAATGGTATCCTAGAGGTCATGCAGGATGTTATTGATGTAACACATGCCCAGTATTACAAATAGCCAGGGGCCATTCTGTGAGTACCTTGTGGTGTTTTGAAATTGAATTTCACATATATATATAAAATCATGAAGGAATAATTTTTTAGTACAGTGAAAATAATTTTGTCTGATATCCCCACTTTAATGCTAATGTTTAATGCTCACCTACACCAGTGTTTCTCAACCGTGGACCCCATAAACCCAGATTTTCATTATATCTGAACTAGCGCACAGGTGAAATATTCAGCTGATGGATAAGGGCAGGTTAGTAACCATGGTTACTGATCAACTGATTATTTCACCTGTGCTCTAGTTCAGCTATAATAAAAACCTGGCCTGTTGAAGGTACTTGAGAAATAATGACCTACACCATGCATTGGGGAAAGGCAACCACACAATGTCCTTTAATTAGTTTGGCCTCAGAAGCTCGCTCAGGGCCTGATATTCAAAACCTCATCGGCATGGAGAGAAATCTTTGTTGTTTTTTTAGACTTTGTAAAGTAATGTAGGAGTCTCTGTTTCAGAACACTACATAGCAACATAAACATTTCTTAATATTCTTAAAATTTGTTTTTCTAAGGTCTTGAATATCAGACCCTCAGACCTACATATTAAAGTGATGGTAAACCCTAACTAATCAAATGCCATATATTTAATCGTTGCTATTAAAAAAGTATATATATATATTTTTTGTTTTTAATCCATCCATGAAAGGGTTAA
Source organism: Bombina bombina (assembly GCF_027579735.1). Taxonomy (NCBI): domain Eukaryota; kingdom Metazoa; phylum Chordata; class Amphibia; order Anura; family Bombinatoridae; genus Bombina; species Bombina bombina. The sequence continues at coordinate 567,518,053 of NC_069505.1, read as the reverse complement.
ATAAGTGCATATACTAATGCTTCTATTGCAATGTTATGCCAGCCCCCACTTGGATGAACTTTTTTAATGACAATTCCAGTGAACATCCAATCAGCATATGTGTCACATCTAGGGTGGCCATATTGCCGCTTTTAAATAGGACACATATGAAACATACATATGTCAGGACTGTTTAAAGAAATGTTTTGAATAACGTTCCATTATAAGATCCTTTTTTATGTCAATTCCAGTGAACATCCAATCAACGTGTGTGTCATATGACAATCTTGAAGTTCAGCCACTATAAAACCATTAGAAAGCCTTTGTAGAGAGTGGATGTGACTGCTCTGAACATCACAGCCCAGCTAAAAGAGGAAATGAAGGGGGGCAGAGGAACAGACAATACCAATTAGGACTAAAAATCTTTTATTATAAAATATATATATACACTTTTAAAAAAAGAATAATTATGTGGTTTTACTTGAAAACTAATATATTTTTCATTGCAACATTCTTTTAGTCTGAAAGTTATCATCACTTTAATGGAGCACAAATGAAGGGGTTAAGGTATCATAGTCAACATACGCAGATGATCAATATTAATGGTCCAGAACTTTACTCTTGCTCCCGAATGTTCACTCTGTGGTGTTGACCTGTAGAATGTAAAACAGTTTTAGGGAGAGGTTGCATGGAGCAATAGGAGGATTTACTGTATATAAATAGAATATAGGGTGCAATAGGCAGAGATATTAGGAGTTCTATTAAGCAAGGAGTTCTATTAAGCAAAAGGAGTTAAAGGAAAATGTTTTACTGAATAATAGGAGAAGTTAAAGGTAGGGGTATTGAGGAAGAATAGAAGTAGTTACAGGAAAAGGTTGTATTGAGCAATACATTATGCCATAAAGCATGAGGTGCTCTGTGTCTTATTTTTCTGGAATAGAGATTTATATTTTTATATTACTCCCAGATTACTGAGTTATTTCTGGAGTGCCCGGAATGTTTGGAATGTATGGAGCAATAGTAGGAGTTAAAAGGTTATGTTATATGGAGCAATAGGAGGAGTTATAGAGATAGGTCATATGGTGCAATAGAAGGAGTTATAGGGAAGGTTATATGGTGCAATAGGAGGAGTTATAGGGAGAGGTTATATGGTGCAATAGGAGGAGTTATAGGGAGAGGTTATATGGTGCAATAGGAGGAGTTATAGGGAGAGGATATATGGTGCAATACGAGGAGTTATAGGGAGAGGTTATATGGTGCAATATGAGGAGTTATAAGGAGAGGTTATATGGTGCAATATGAGTAGTTATAGGGAGAGGTTATATGGTACAATAGGAGAAGTTATAGAGAGAGGTTATATGGTGCAATAGTAGGAGTTATAAGGAGAGGTTATATGGTGCAATAGGAGGAGTTATAATGAGGGTTATATGGAACAGTAGGAGGAGTTATAAAGAAAGGTTTTATGGTGCAATATGAGGAGTTATAGGAAGAGGTTATATGGTGCAATAGGAGGAGTTATAGGAAGAAGTTATATGGTGCAATAGGAGGAGTTATAATTATGTTATATGGTGCAAAAGGAGGAGTTATAGGGAGAGGTTATATAATGCAATATGAGGAGTTATAGGGAGAGGTTATATGGTGTAATAGGAGAAGTTATAGGGAGAGGTTATAAGGTGCAATAGTAGCAGTTATAAGGAGAGGTTATATGGTGCAATAGGAGGAGCTATAATGAGGGTTATATGGAACAGTAGGAGGAGTTATAAAGAGAGGTTATATGGTGCAATATGAGGAGTTATAGGAAGAGGTTATATGGTGCAATTGGAGGAGTTATAGGAAGAAGTTATATGGTGCAATAGGAGGAGTTATAATTATGTTATATGGTGCAAAAGGAGGAGTTAAAGGGAGAAGTTATATGGTGCAATATGAGTTATAGGGAGAGGTTATATGGTGCAATAGGAGGAGTTATAGGAAGAAGTTTTATGGTGCAATAGGAGTAATAGGGAGAGGTTATATGGTGCAAAAGGAGGAGTTATAAGGAGAGGTTATATGGCGCAATAGGAGGAGTTATAATGAGGGTTATATGGAACAGTAGGAGAAGTTATAAAGAGAGGTTATATGGTGCAATATGAGGAGTTATAGGAAGAGGTTATATGGTGCAATAGGAGGAGTTATAGGAAGAAGTTTTATGGTGCAATAGGAATAATAGGGAGAGGTTATATGGTGCAAAAGGAGGAGTTATAGGAGAGATGGTATATGGTGCAATAGGAGGAGTTATAGGGAGAAGTTATATGGTGCAATAGTAGGAGTTATAGGGAGAAGTTATATGGTGCAATAGGAGGAGTTATAGGAAGAAGTAATATGGTGCAATAGGAGGAGTTATAGGGAGAAGTTATATGGTGCAATAGGAGCTATAGGGAGAGGTTATATGGTGCAATAGGAGGAGTCATAGGGAGAGGTTATATGGGGCAATAGGAGGAGTAATAGGGAGAATTTATATGGTGCAATAGGAGTTATAGGGAGAGGTTGTATGGTTCAATAGGAGAAGTTATAGAGAGAGGTTATATGGTGCAATAGGAGGAGTTATAGGGAGAGGTTATATGGTCCAATAGGAGGAGTAATAGGGAGAGGTTATATGGTGCAATATGAGGAGTTATAGGGAGAGGTTATATGGTGCAATGGGAGGAGTTAGAGGGAGAGGTTGTATGGTTCAATAGAAGAAGTTAAAGAGAGAGGTTATATGGTGCAATAGGAGGAGATATAGGGAGAGGTTATATGGTCCAATAGGAGGAGTAATAGGGAAAGGTTATATGGTGCAATATGAAGAGTTATAGGGAGGGGTTATATGGTGCAATGGGAGGAGTTATAGAGAGAGGTTGTATGGTTCAATAGGAGTAGTTATAGAGAGAGGTTATATGGTGCAATAGGAGGAGTAATAGGGAGAGGTTATATGGTGCAATATGAGGAGTTATATGGGGAGGTTATATGGTGCAATGGGAGGAGTTATAGGGGGAGGTTATATGGTGCAATGGGAGGAGTTATAGAGAGAGGTTGTATGGTTCAATAGGAGAAGTTATAGAGAGAGGTTATATGGTGCAATAGGTGGAGTTATAGGGAGAGGTTATATGGTCCAATAGGAGGAGATAAAGGGAGAAGTTATTTGGTGCATTATGAGGAGTTATAGGGAGAGGTTATATGGTGCAATAGGAGAAGTTATAAGGAGAGGTTAAATGGTGCAATGGGAGGAGTTATAGGGAGAGGTTATATGGTGCAATAGGAGGCGTTATAGGGAGAGGTTATATGGTCCAATAGGAGCAGTTATAGGGAGAGGTTATATGGTACAATATGAGGAGTTTTAGGGAAAGGTTATATGGCCCAATAGTTGGAGTTATAGGAAGAGGTTATATGGTCCAATTGGAGGAGATAAAGGGAGAGGTTATATGGTGCAATAGGAGAGGTTATAGGGAGAGGTTAAATGGTGCAATAGGAGGAGTTATAGGGAGAGGTTATATGGTGCTATATGAGAAGCTATAGGGAGAAGTTATATGGTCTAATAGGAGGATTTATAGGGAGGATTATATTTTGCAATAGGAGGAGTTATAGGGAGAAGCTATATGGTACAATAGGAGGAGTTATTGGGAAAGGTTATATGGTGCAATATGAGGAGTTATAAGCAGAAGTTATATAGTGCAATAGGATGAGTTATAGGAAGAGGTTATATGGTATAATATGAGTTATAGGGATGGTTATAGGGTGCAATAGGAGGAGTTATAGGGAGAGGTTATATGGTGCAATAAGAGGAGTTTTAGGGAGAGGTTATATGGTGCAATAGGAGGATTTATAGGGAGAAGTTATTCGGTGCAATAGGAGGAGTTATAGGGAGAGGTTATATGGTGCAATAGGGGGAGTTATAGGGAGAAGTTATTTGGGGCAATAGAACGGGTTATAGGGAGAGGTTAAATGGTGCAATAGAAGGAGTTATAGTGAGAGGTTATATGGTGCAATATGGGGAGTTATAGGGAGAAGTTATTTGGGGCAATAGAAAGGGTTATAGGGAGAGGTTAAATGGTGCAATAGAAGGAGTTATAGTGAGAGGTTATATGGTGTAATAGGAGGAGTTATAGGGAGAGGTTGTATTGTTCAATAGGCGTAGTTATAGGAAGAGATTATATGGTCCAATATAAGTAGATAAAGGAAGAGGTTATATGGTGCAATAAGAGGAGTTATAGGGAGAAGTTATTCTGTGCAATAGAAGGAGTTATAGGGAGAGGTTATATGGTTCAATAGGAGGAGTTATAGAGATAGATTATATGGTGCAATAGGAGGAGTTATAGGGAGAGGTTATATGGTCCAATTGGAGGAGATAAAGGGAGAGATTATATGGTGCAATATGAGGAGTTATAGGGAGAGGTTATATGGTGCAATAGGAGAAGTTATAAGGAGAGGTTAAATGGTGCAATGGGAGGATTTATAGGGAGAGGTTATATGGTCCAATAGTTGGAGTTATAGGATGAGGTCATATGGTCCAATAGGAGGAGATAAAGGGAGAGGTTATATGGTGCAATAGGAGAGGTTATAGGGAGAGGTTAAATCTTGCAATAGGAGGAGTTATAGGGAGAGGTTATATGGTGCTATATGAGAAGCTATAGGGAGAAGTTATATGGTCTAATAGGATGAGTTATAGGGAGGATTATATTTTGCAATAGGAGGAGTTATAGGGAGAAGCTATATGGTACAATAGGAGGAGTTATTGGGAAAGGTTATATGGTGCAATAGGAGGAGTTATAGGCAGAAGTTATATAGTGCAATAGGATGAGTTATAGGAAGAGGTTATATGGTATAATATGAGTTATAGGGATGGTTATAGGGTGCAATAGGAGGAGTTATAGGGAGAGGTTATATGGTGCAATAAGAGGAGTTTTAGGGAGAGGTTATATGGTGCAATAGGAGGATTTATAGGGAGAAGTTATTCGGTGCAATAGGAGGAGTTATAGGGAGAGGTTATATGGTGCAATAGGGGGAGTTATAGGGAGAAGTTATTTGGGGCAATAGAAAGGGTTATAGGGAGAGGTTAAATGGTGCAATAGAAGGAGTTATAGTGAGAGGTTATATGGTGTAATAGGAGGAGTTATAGGGAGAGGTTGTATTGTTCAATAGGCGTAGTTATAGGAAGAGATTATATGGTCCAATATAAGTAGATAAAGGAAGAGGTTATATGGTGCTATATGAGAAGCTATAGGGAGAAGTTATATGGTCTAATAGGATGAGTTATAGGGAGGATTATATTTTGCAATAGGAGGAGTTATAGGGAGAAGCTATATGGTACAATAGGAGGAGTTATTGGGAAAGGTTATATGGTGCAATAGGAGGAGTTATAGGCAGAAGTTATATAGTGCAATAGGATGAGTTATAGGAAGAGGTTATATGGTATAATATGAGTTATAGGGATGGTTATAGGGTGCAATAGGAGGAGTTATAGGGAGAGGTTATATGGTGCAATAAGAGGAGTTTTAGGGAGAGGTTATATGGTGCAATAGGAGGATTTATAGGGAGAAGTTATTCGGTGCAATAGGAGGAGTTATAGGGAGAGGTTATATGGTGCAATAGGGGGAGTTATAGGGAGAAGTTATTTGGGGCAATAGAAAGGGTTATAGGGAGAGGTTAAATGGTGCAATAGAAGGAGTTATGGTGAGAGGTTATATGGTGTAATAGGAGGAGTTATAGGGAGAGGTTGTATTGTTCAATAGGCGTAGTTATAGGAAGAGATTATATGGTCCAATATAAGTAGATAAAGGAAGAGGTTATATGGTGCAATATGAGGAGTTATAGGGAGAAGTTATTCTGTGCAATAGAAGGAGTTATAGGGAGAGGTTATATGGTTCAATAGGAGGAGTTATAGAGATAGATTATATGGTGCAATAGGAGGAGTTATAGGGAGAGGTTATATGGTCCAATTGGAGGAGATAAAGGGAGAGGTTATATGGTGCAATATGAGGAGTTATAGGGAGAGGTTATATGGTGCAATAGAAGAAGTTATAAGGAGAGGTTAAATGGTGCAATGGGAGGAGTTATAGGGAGAGGTTATATGGTCCAATAGTTGGAGTTATAGGATGAGGTCATATGGTCCAATTGGAGGAGATGAAGGGAGAGGTTATATGGTGCTATAGGAGAGGTTATAGGGAGATGTTAAATGGTGCAATATGAGGAGTTATAGGGAGAGGTTAGATAGAACAACAGAGGTTAAAGGGAGAGGTTGCATTGAGAATTAGAAGGAGTTATAGGGAGAGGATTTATGGAACACAAAGATCTATAGGGAGATATTCATTATTGAACAATAAAAGTAGATATCTCTAGAGATTTTAGATAGTGGTATGGTAAAATATATGGCAATTTTTAAGGTGGAATAAGAGGAGTAATAGAAGAAATTATGAGGTATATTTAAAAAGGTATGGGTGGATAAGTTCCCAAGCAGGATACTTGTCCAACTTTGATCACTGGAGATGCAAAATTGGTGAAATTAAATCTACTGTTTGATATTGTATCGAAAACTTTGCCTTTTAATTGGATTTTCCTCTGCCTTTCACCTTCCTCTCACTTTTTGGACTGTGTTTGACTACTCTGTGGCATGATGATTTGTCACCTCTCTTGTCCACCCGGATTCGGACCTAAGCCTGCTCCTGACTACTATTTTGCCTGAAGATTTTGTACCACTTTTGCCCACCTGGATTTCTGATCTCTGCTAGTCCTGACAACTCGTTGCTTGGTGGATTCTACCATATTTGACCAGGACATGATGACTCAGCCTGTCCTACTACTCTACGTTATCCTTTACGCTCTTTCACTACCTATTTACAGTCAAGTTCTGGGATTTACTCAGCGTTTTGGGGAATTGTTACAGTTACTAACTAACCACTTTTTAGTCTCTGGATCCTTTCATGTACAAAAATATACTACTGTCTTAACAACAATAAGAGGAGTTATAAGGCAACATTATTTCAAATAGTGACATGGAGAGGTTACATGAAGCAATAGGTAGAGAACAAAAGAGAATTATGTGTAGCAATTTGAGAATCAATAGGGGAGTTTTAGAGAGGTTACTTGGAGCAATAGAACATTTTATATAGAGAGGTTGTAGAGAATAAAAAGTAATGAAGTCTATGAGCTAAATCGAAAAGTTATTTTGAGCATCTGAGATAATATATCAATAAAGCGTTCATTAATTTTTTAATTTCTAACTCACCTGCATTCCTGTATCTGTATATACCTACAACAGCAATGATGACCAGAATGACAACAGCAACAAGTATACCAATCAATATGCTGACAGTGTTGCTCCCCTTGGGTTCTGTTTAGAAGATTAAATAGGACAAGAAAAGTGAAAATATGAGAATTGATTTCAAGCAGAGCTTATTTTAGGTTCCTAAAATTTTACGATAAAATAATTGGAGCCCTTTACAGTAAAACACCTTGCTATATACCATATCCCTTTTTAAACCTTTTTTTTCAATATTAAAATTATATCTTATTAAAAATGTAATATATATATATATATATATATATATATATATATATATATATATATATATATATATATATATATATATATATATACATACATACATATTACATTTTTAATAAAAGATATAATTTTAATATTGAAAAAAAAAGGTTTAAAAAGGGATATGGTATATAGCAAGGTGTTTGACTGTAAAGGGCTCCAATGTGTATGTGTGTGTGTGTATGTATACTTGTCTATATCTGTGTATACATATGTATTTATGTTTTTATATGTGTATCTATGTATGTGCATATATATATATATATATATATATATATATATATATAACTAACAGCACCAGCCCTATCATCACCTGCACTGGTAATATCAATCAATTATGGACCCTACCCTAGTGGAATGACACCCCTGATCAAAATCACAGAGAGAGATCCCTATTAAACAAAATTTATTCTAGAAAGCTATCTTTTGTCTCTCCAAAGGAAAATATATCTACAGATATGTAAATATGCAAATAAATCATCCAAAATATACATAAAGAAAATAATACAGAATTGAAAACTATAAGCAAGGTGTAACATGCTGCCCTAGTGAAATAAAATGAACTCCCGGGAGTAAAAAAAGGGGAGTTGATTATATGATTATTCTTATTATCCAGGGTATACACATGCCTTTGATTCCAAGGTTAATTTAAAAAATCCAGGATTTTTGCAGTGTCCATTATATATATTATATATATTAGTATCTGTCTGTATTCGTTTGTGTACTTTTAGGATTCAGATGAGCCCTTTTGAATATCTGTGTATTTAAATGTTTGGGAGTAAAATATCACAATTAGGGGCATATCTATCAAGCTCCGTATGGAGCTTCAAGCCCCGTGTTTCTGGCAAACCTTCAGGCTCGTCAGAAACGCCAGTTATGAAGCATATGAACCATAACTTGTCTGCCTGCTCTGAGGAGGCGGACAGATATCACAGCAATTCAACCCGATCGAATACGATCGGGTTGATTGACACCCCCCTGCTAGTGGCCGATTGGCCGCAAATCTGCATGGGGCAGCGTTGCACCACCAGTTCACAAGAGCTGCTGGTGCAATGCTGAATGTGGAGAGCGTATTGCTCTCCACATTCATTGAGGTCTGTCGGATCATGTCCGACAGGCCTTTCATAAATAGGCCCCTATGTGTTTAGTGTTTTCCAGTAAATAATATTGGAAATTAAAACAAATGTCTTTAATTCAGTTATTGATCTTTTTAACATTATTTATTAATAGAAAAAAAACTTTATGATTTAAATCAGGTTGGAGGTATGACTCCATTTATTTTGTACTATTTTTATATTTCTTGCTAAACAATATGAATTTTCAGTGATCCACTAAGCTAATTGGAAAATAATGCAAACTATAATTTCATACAGGCTTTTAAACATCATCAACATTTGCTAAGATGGGATTGATCAGATAAGTGAATATTTATCTGTGAGTATGGTACATATCACTGTTATTACTTAACTTTGTTGCATCTGTCTGTCTGTCTATCTATCTATATATCTATCTATCTATCTGTGTGTTCATCTCAGGGGGTTTTTGGCTTTGATTATATGTCATTCAATCCATTAAAAGTGGACAAAATGTATCATAACTTTTATAGAAAGTTTTCAAACTATTCAAAATTCTGCTTGAAAAGTATATTCTGATGCATTGAATATTGTCAATTTGTCATAATGCAACGCATGGAATTGCCTTAAATTTGAGAACTTGCCAAAAAACTAATGGATTCGAACAACCCCCATTATTAACTACAGTTCTAAAAGACTTTTGTTATGTCATGTTTTTCTCATTGATTGATCTTCAATTCAAATGAAGAGACTCACCTAACTGTATGATTATGGTCTTATTCAGGCTGCTGTGATCCACATGACAGGAGTAATTGTACCTGTCCTCAGGTAAAACCTTTACAGAGACCCTGAGTTGATAGGTCTCATCAGGATTGGGGAGGACCTGTTTAACGTCCTCTGAGTAAACCTCAAAAGTGTTGTTCTTCACCCATTTCACATCCACAGCTTGGGGGTAAAACCCAAACACGAAGCAGTGAAGCTTTGTGATCTTGTCAGAAGGACTTTCAGAAACCTTTACCTGTGGGGGAACTTGTATAAAGAGAAAAACAAGCTATGAGACTCTAATGGCTGTAACATAACCCCTTGTATATGAGTTATTACATTAAAATGATACATATAAACCATGGGGTTCCAAACATGTTCTCAGGCCTTCCTAACACACCAGATTTTTAGGATTACCTTGGGTATCAGGTTAATAACCAGGTTGAATAATCATCTGATTATTTCACCTGTGCTCCAATTTAGATATTCAAAACATCTGGCCTGCTAGGAAGGTGTGAGGACTGGTTAAAAAAACCCTGATTTAAATGTATTATTTTAATTTAGAAAAAAAGAGATCCTCAGGAATAGGGATGGGCGAATGTGTTAATATTCTAATTTGAATGTTAGAACTAATGTTATTGTAGAAATTCTATTTACATAATCGAATGTTGATAAGAAGGAATATTCTTAAAAATTCTATAATCGAATGCTATTTACAGTTTTCGAATGTCAATTTTTAAATTTGAATGTTCATAATTAGATTAATAAGATACATTTTGAATGTAACATTCAATTCAACAAATACTATACAGACGTTCAATAGTTCATGTGAAATGGAATATTGTAAATTGATACATAATAGATACATAATAGATACAAATATATAAATTCAAATGTTTCTATTTTGAAAATATTTCATAATTCGAATATTACATTTAAAGAAAGCATTAGAAATTCTATTACAAATTTGAATGTTTCGAATTTGAATATTGCATAATTCGGATTCAATTATTAGAAAAAGTTGAATAGAATATGACATTTAAAGAAAGCATTGGAAATACTATTACATTAAACGAATGTTGTACAACAAATATTCGTCCTTCTCTACTCAGGAATAAGTAAGATGTAGAGTATGGAAAATATTCTGCTCCCCAACTAAAATCAACTGAAGAAACTAAAAGCAATTAAAAGAGATATGAAGTTATTGTGTAAGAAAAAGATCAGGTGTGCTCACTGCTAACTTTAGGACTTCTAATATTATATATTAAAGGTACCTAGAAATACAAATATAAAATAGATTAAATTGTTAAAAGTTATGTCCTTGATCACAATCTATCAGGAAGAACATTTTCTGCTCTCTTTTTCAGGGCAAAAAAGCTAGTTTTCAACTCACAATATCGTATTTTCAGCTGATTCCCGCACTTGCAAATTGATTTTCAGATCCTTGATAAAAGCTCTATTTTTCCTATGGAGCCAAAAAGATCTCAACAATCACATTACGTATTTTGGTCCCTTTCAACAGTTTTCAGGACCATTTTTAAGTTACTGATTTCCACACCTCTAGGCACTTGACAACTCCTCAAAAGGACATTTTGGAAATCTTTAACACTATTTTTGAGCCCTATTCCGGCTTATCAAATTCGGTACCTCAAACCAAGGATAAGTCCTTGGAAGGACGTTTTTGGACACCTGTAGACTATTTCCTGGTTATTTCCAAACAGCCTTTTATCTTGCAAATATGTAAAACACTCTGAAATGGCCATTGTAGACATTCTAGAGGTTTATAAATATAAATGATATTGATTCCTTAAAGCTCCCTTCATCCCTATTGGAGAGGTTGTATACAGGGACCACGGTAAATTTACATATGTATATGGTCCTATATACAGTATATGTAGACTATGTGATATATTATACAACTAAGTGGTTCTGTCGGAAAACTTCAGGACCCCAACATCTGCAAATTACATGTTTTTCTTTTCAAACTTGAACTGTCGTGTTTGTCACTTCCAGTACTGGTGTTATTAAAATCATGTTTTTAAAGGAGATCACTTAGCAGTGACTTAAATAGTTAAAGGATCACTTAACACAATAGAATAGGATAATAAATAAATACATAGTAGAGAGACAATGCAAAAACACTTAAAGCTCGCTTCCATTGAGCCGTTAAAAATGGAGTTGTAAGCTACCGAAGTGACCGACAGCTAAAAGTAATTTACGGCTTCATTTTAGTACCAGGTTTCCATTGAAAACGCTTCTGCTTTGCGTGCGGTCACTCTTTTCGTGTAGGTATAAGTTAGCGTTGTGTTAACACTTCCAACCGATGCCGGATTAATAGGTTACTATGGTTTCCCCCCCACCGCAATAACTAATGTATTAACCCCTAATCCACCAACCCCATATCGCAAAGTATCTATTTAAACTATTAACCCCTAATCCGCCATACCCCCAAATCCAATTCACCAAATTAAGCTATTAATCACTAAACCACCATGCCCCACAATGCAATATAGCTATTTAAACTATTAACCCTTAATCCGCCAATAACCCACATCGCAATTATCTAATCACTAAGCCCCCTAACCTAACACCCCCTAAATTAACACCATTACATAAATTAAACTAATCCTAAATTACAATTAAAATAAAAATCCTAACATTACTTTTAAAATAAAAAAAATAAGTTTAAAATAAATTAAAATTACAGAAATTAAAAAAGTCTAACATTACATAAAATAATAGACAGTATTAACAAAAATAAATAAATTAAACCTAATCCCTATGAAAATAAAAAAGCCCCCCAAAATAAAAAAATCCTAATCTAAAAAAAAAAACTACCAATAGCACTTAAAAGGGTATTTTGTAGGACATTGCCCTAAATTAAACAGCTCTTTTCCTAAAAAAAATACTAAGTCCCCCCCTCTAACAGTAAAACCCCCCACCCACCAAACCCCCCTAAATAAAAAAAAACTAACACTAAAAAAATCCTAAACTACCCATTGCCCCTAAAGGGGCATTTGTATGGGTATTGCCCTTAAAAGGGAATTCAGCACTTTTTTAAGCCCAAATCCCTAATCTAAAAAATGAAAAAAAAAATGAAAAAATGCTTAACTCTAACCTCCAGATAGGTATTCATGGTTTCCTGAAATCCGACGGGGAAGTATTCTTCCAAGCGGCGACCTCTTCTATCTTCATCCAGGACAACTGAACTGAAGATTGGCGACCGCGGAGCCATGGAGCGTGGAGTATCCTCTTCGTACGATCACTGCCATACAATAAATAGGAATTCCAAGGTGCGCAATTAAAAATGGCGTCCCTTGCATTCCTATTGGCTGATTTGATTCTTCAAATTAAAATTAGCCAATAGGATTTCAATAGTTCTCAAGGAATTCAAGGGACTCCATTTTTAATTGCGTATCTTGGAATTCCTATTCAGTGTTTGGCGGCGATCGTACGAAGAGTATCCTCCACGCTCCATGGCTCCATGGTCGCTGATCTTCAGTTCCGCGGTCCTGGATGAAGAAAGAAGAGGTCGCCGGTCTTCAGTTCCACGGTCCTGGATGAAGATAGAAGAGGTCGCAGTTTGGAAGAAGTCTTCACTGCCGACTTCAGGAAACCGTGAGTACCTATCTGGGGGTTAGCGTTAGGCTTTTTTTTTTTTTAAATATTTTTTTATTTTTTAGATTTGGGCTTGAAAAAGAGCTGAATGTCCTTTTAAGGGCAATGCCCATACAAATGCCCCTTTAAGGGCAATGGGTAGTTTAGGATTTTTTAGTGGTTTTTCTTATTATTTTGGGGGGGTTTGGTGGATGGGGGGGTGTGTACTGTTAGAGGAGTGCCTTTGTATTTTTTTTAAGAAAAATAGATATGTAACTTAGGGCAATGCCCTACAAAAGGCTCTTTTAAGGGCTATTGGTACTTTAGCATTAGATTAGGGTTTTTTTTATTTTGGGAGGCTTTTTTATTTTTAAAGTAACGTTAGGTTTTTTATTTTAATTGTAATGTAGGATTAGTTTAATTTATGTAATGGTGTTAATTAGGGGGTGTTAGGTTCGGGGGCTAAGTGATTAGATTGCGATGTGGGTTATTGGCGGTTTAGGGGTTAATAGATTTATTAGGGTAATTGCGATGTGGTTTATTGGCGGATTTGGGATTAATAGTTTAAATATATACTTTGCGATGAGGGGGCATTGCTGATTAGGGGTTAATAGATAGTTTGCATTGTGGGGCCATTGCGGAAAAGGGATTAATAGTTTAAACAGATACTTTGCAATATCGGGATTGGCGAATTTGGGGTTAATAGTTTTAATAGCTAGTTTGCGTTGTGGGGCATGGCGGATTAAGGTTTATTGATTTTTTTATAAATTGCGATGTGGGGGGATGGCAGATAGAGGAGTTTTGACATGTCGGGATAGATTTCAATGGGAAAAAGGTCTTGAAGAGCACCTTTTTTCCTGTTTTACACCTAGTTGAGCTGAGTGTAATTTTTGTTACTGTATCGGCAGCCACCGACAGTGTAGTAACAGTTTGCATTGGAAACCGGGAATTAATTAAAGATTATCAGCTTCCTATACGTTGTGCTCGCTTCCATTGAGCCGTAATTCCATTTGCATGTGCTCACAAACCTATAAATATGCTGTCTGAAGCAATATCGTTTATCGGCTGCTTCCAATGGCCCATTATAACTCAATTTCGGCAACCAGACTCTGGCTGCCGAAAACATTATCGTGTCCCATACAAAGTATAGGAAGCCGATAATCTTTAAATAATACTTGGTTTCCAATGCCCATGCAAACCATTACTACACTGTCTCAGGCTGCCGATACAGTAACACAAATTACACCCAGCTCAACTAGGTAAAAAACAGGAAAAAGGTGCTCTTCGAGTAATTTTTCCCATTAAAATCTGACACGTAAAAAACCCTCTATCCGCCTTCCCCCCCACATCGCAATTAATAAAAAAAGTATTAACCCCTAAACCGCTATGCCCCACAACGCAAACTAGCTATTAAAACCATTAACCCCTAATCCGCCAACCCCATATCGCAAAGTATTTATTTAAACTATATAACCCTAATCCGCCACACCCACAAAGCAATCTAGCTATTTAAACTATTAACCCCTAATCCACCAATAACCCACATCACAATTACCCTATTAAATCTATTAAAACCTAAATCGCCAAATAACCCACATCACAATTATCTAATCACTAAGCCCCCTAACCTAACATCCCCTAAATTAACCCCATTACATAAATTAAACTAATCCTAAATTACAATTAAAATAAAAAACCTAACATTACTTTAAAAATAAAAAAATTAAAAAGTTTAAATTAAGCTAAAATTACAGAAATTAAAAAAGTCTAACATTACATATAATAATAAACAGGATTATCAAAAATAAAAAAAATTAAAAAAATAAACCTAATCCCTATGAAAATAAAAAAGTCCCCTCCCCAAAATAAAAAAAAATAAAAAAAACCCTAATCTAATGCTAAACTACCAATAGCCCTTAAAAGCTCTTTTCCTAAAAAAAATACTAAGTCCCCCCTCTAACAATAAAACCCCCCACCCACCAAACCCACCAAAATAAAAAACCTAAAACTAAAAAATTCTCACGGTTTCCTGAAGTGCTGTAGTGAAGTCGTCTTCCAAGCGTCGACCTCTTCTATCTTCATCCAGGACCGCAGAACTGAAGTCCGGCGACCTCTTCTTTCTTCATCCAGGACAGCGGAACTGAGACCGGCGACAGCGGAGCTATAGAGCATGGAGCTGTACGGCAGCGATCGTACGAAGAGGATCCTCCACACTCCATGGCCTCTATCTATCAAGCCGTCAACTTTCTTGCATTCGACGGCACCAATACGCTCGCCTAAGATCGCCTAATATCGCCGCCGCAGACCTGAATAAGTTCTCCAAAATTATCAAAAAAGCTGTCAAAAAGCCACACACCAAGTACGGGGAGATGAGCAGCGGACTGCTGTTAACTAACAGTCATCGATCTTGCTGCTCTTTGGCTTTTTCACAGATTTCTTGCTACCCTGTCACTAAGCACCCACACTATACTATACTGTTTACCCCCTATACCGCCACTCCCAGAGCCCCCCGCAACTAAATAAAGTTATTAACCCTAAAAAAATGCTCACGGACCCCGACGCAACTCTAATAAATGTATTAACCCCTAAACCGCCGCTCCTGGAGCCCACTGCCACCTACATTATACTTATTAACCTCTAATCTGCCGCCCCCTATACTGCCGTCACCTACATAAAGTTATTAACCCCTATCTTGCTGCTCCCGGACCCCGCCACAACTAAATAAATTGTTTAACCCCTAAACCGCCGCTCCCGGAGCCCACCGCCACCTTCATTATATTTATTAACCCCTAATCTGCCCCCTTACACCACCGCCAATATAATAAACATATTAACCCCTAAACCTAAGTCTAACCCTAAACCTAACACCCACTAACTTAAATATAATTTAAATAAATCTAAATAAATATTCCTATCATTAACTACATTATTCCTATTTAAAACTAAATACTTACCTATAAAATAAACCCTAAACTAGCTACAATATAACTAATAATTACATTGTAGCTATCTTAGGTTTTATTTTTATTTTACAGGCAAGTTTGTATTTATTTTAACTAGGTAGAATAGTTATTAAATAGTAATTAACTATTTAATAGCTACCTAGTTAAAATAAAAACAAAAGTACCTGTAAAATAAAACCTAACCTAAGTTACACTAATACCTAACACTACACTATAATTAAATAAATTCCCTAAATTAACCACAATTAAAAAAAAATAACTAAAGTACAACCCCCCCCACTAAATTAAGAAAATAATAAAATAATTACAAAAATTTTAAACTAATTACACCTAATCTAATCCCCCTAATAAAATAAAAAAGCCCCAGCCAAAATAATAAAAAGCCCTACCCTATACTAAATTACAAATAGCCCTTAAAAGGTCCTTTTGTGGGGCATTGCCCCAAAGTAATCAGCTCTTTTACCTGTAAAAAAAATTACAATACCCTCCTAACATTAAAACCCACCACCCACACACACAACCCTACTCAAAAACCCACCCAATTCTCCCTTAACAAAAACACTAACCCCCTGAAGATCACCCTACCTTGAGATGTCTGAGACGAATGAGACAAATGAATATTCCTTTAAATGACATCATCCAAGATGGTGTCCCTTGAATTCTGATTGGCTGATAGAATTCTATTAGCCAATCGGAATTAAGGTAGGAAAAATCCTATTGTCTGATGCAATCAGCCAATAGGATTGAAGTTCAATCCGATGAATGAATATTCCTTTAAATAACGTCATCCAAGATGGGGTCCATTGATGCAATCAGCCAATAGGATTTTTCCTACCTTAATTCCGATTGATTGAATCAGCCAATTGGAATTCAATGGACCCCATCTTGGATGACGTCATTTAAAGGAATATGCATTCGTCGGGTAGTCGTCGGCCTGAAAGGATGCTCCGCGTCAGATGTCCTGAAGATGGACCCGCTCCGTGCCAGATGGATGAAGATAGAATATGCCGTCTGGATGAAGACTTCTGCCCGTCTGGAGGACCTCTTCTGCCCGGCTTGGATGAAGACTTCTGCCGGTCTGGAGGACCACTTCTGCCCGGCTTCGTTGACGACTTCTGCCCGGTTGGGTGAAGATGTCTCAAGGAAAGGTGATCTTCAAGGGGTTAGTGTAAGTTTTTTTTAAGGGGGGATTGGGTGGGTTTTAGAGTAGTGTTGGGTGCGTGGGTGGTGAGTTTTAATGTTGGGGGGTATTGTAATTTTTTTACAGGTAAAAGAGCTGATTACTTTGGGGCAATGCCCCACAAAAGGCCATTTTAAGGGCTATTTGTCATTTATTATAGGGTAGGGCTTTTTATTATTTTGGGGGGCTTTTTTATTTTATTAGGGGGATTAGATTAGGTGTAATTAGTTTAAAATTCTTGTAATTATTTTATTATTTTCTGTAATTTAGTGAGTTTTTTTTGTACTTTAGGTAATTTTATTTAATTGTAATTAATCTATTTTAATTTAGGTAATTAATTTAATTATAGTGTAGTGTTAGGTGTAATTGTAACTTAGGTTAGGTTATATTTTACAGGTACTTTTGTATTTATTTTAACTAGGTAGCTATTAAATAGTTAATAACTATTTAATAACTATTGTACCTAGTTAAAATAAATACAAAGTTGCCTGTAAAATAAAAATAAACCCTAAGCTAGATACAATGTAACTATTAGTTATATTGTAGCTAGCTTAGGGTTTATTTTATAGGTAAGTATTTAGTTTTAAATAGGAATAATGTAGTTAATGATAGGAATATTTATTTATATTTATTTAAAATATATTTAAGTTAGTGGGTGTTAGGTTTAGGGTTAGACTTAGGTTTAGGGGTTAATATGTTTATTATAGTGGCGGCGGTGTAGGGGGGGGGGCAGATTAGGGGTTAATAAATACAGGGAGTGCAGAATTATTAGGCAAATGAGTATTTTGACCACATCTTCCTCTTTATGCATGTTTTCTTACTCCAAGCTGTATAGGCTCGAAAGCCTACTACCAATTAAGCATATTAGGTGATGTGCATCTCTGTAATGAGAAGGGGTGTGGTCTAATGACATCAACACCCTATATCAGGTGTGCATAATTATTAGGCAACTTCCTTTCCTTTGGCAAAATGGGTTAAAAGAAGGACTTGACAGGCTCAGAAAAGTAAAAAATAGTGAGATATCTTGCAGAGGGATGCAGCACTCTTAAAATTGCAAAGCTTCTGAAGCGTGATCATCGAACAATCAAGCTTTTCATTCAAAATATTCAACAGGGTCGCAAGAAGCGTGTGGAAAAACCAAGGCGCAAAATAACTGCTCATGAACTGAGAAAAGTCAAGCGTGCAGCTGCCAAGATGCCACTTGCCACCAGTTTGGCCATATTTCAGAGCTGCAACATCACTGGAGTGCCCAAAAGCACAATGTGTGCAATACTTAGAGACATGGCCAAGGTAAGAAAGGCTGAAAGACGACCACCACTGAACAAGACACACAAGCTGAAATGTCAAGACTGGGCCAAGAAATATCTCAAGACTGATTTTTCTAAGGTTTTATGGACTGATGAAATGAGAGTGAGTCTCTTGATTGGCCAGATGGATGGGCCCGTGGCTGGATTGGTAAAGGGCAGAGAGCTCCAGTCCGACTCAGACGCCAGCAAGGTGGAGTTGGAGTACTGGTTTGGGCTGGTATCATCAAAGATGAGCTTGTGGGGCCTTTTCGGGTTGAGGATGGAGTCAAGCTCAACTCCCAGTCCTACTGCCAGTTTCTGGAAGACACCTTCTTCAAGCAGTGGTACAGGAAGAAGTCTGCATCCTTCAAGAAAAACATGATTTTCATGCAGGACAATGCTCCATCACACACGTCCAAGTACTCCTGGCTGGCAAGAAAGGGTATAAAGGAAGAAAATCTAATGACATGGCCTCCTTGTTCACCTGATCTGAACCCCATTGAGAACCTGTGGTCCATCATCAAATGTGAGATTCACAAGGAGGTAAAACAGTACACCTCTCTGAACAGTGTCTGGGAGGCTGTGGTTGCTGCTGCACGCAATGTTGATGGTGAACAGATCAAAACACTGACAGAATCCATGGATGGCAGGCTTTTGAGTGTCCTTGCAAAGAAAGGTGGCTATATTGGTCACTGATTTGTTTTTGTTTTGTTTTTGAATGTCAGAAATGTATATTTGTGAATGTTGAGATGTTATATTGGTTTCACTGGTAAAAATAAATAATTGAAATGGGTATATATTTGTTTTTTGTTAAGTTGCCTAATAATTATGCACAGTAATAATCACCTGCACATACAGATATCCCCCTAAAATAGCTATAACTAAAAACAAACTAAAAACTACTTCCAAAACTATTCAGCTTTGATATTAATGAGTTTTCTGGGTTAATTGAGAACATGGTTGTTGTTCAATAATAAAATTAATCCTCAAAAATACAACTTGCCTAATAATTCTGCACTCCCTGTATAATGTAGGTGGCGGTGAGCTCCGGGAGCGGCGGTTTAGGGGTTAAACAATTTATTTAGTTGCGGCGGGGTCCGGGAGTGGCGGTGTAGGGGTTAATAAATTTAATGTAGGTGGTGGCGGTGTAGGGGGGGCAGATTAGGGGTGTTTAGACTGGGGGTACATTTTAGGGTGTAGACATTACCATAGGAATCAATGGGATATCGGGCAACAGCAAACATAAGCTTTCGCTGCTTTCAGACTCCCATTGATTCCTATGGCATCTGCCGTCTCCAGGGCGGCTGATTAAAAACCAGGTACGCTGGGCCGGAATAGTGGCGAGCGTACCTGCTAGTTATTTGATAACTAGAAAAAGTAGTCAGATTGTGCCGAACTTGCGTTCGCAACATCTGTACTGATGTAAGCATTGATCTGTGTCAGACTGAGTCTGGCGGAACGTATGTTACGTCACAAAATTCTACTTTTGCTGGTCTGTAGGGTTTGATAACTAAGGTGAATCAAGCTCGCCACAAATACGCTGCGGAATTCCAGGGTATTTGCGATTGACAGCTTGATAAATAGAGCCCCATGGCTCCACGGTCGCTGGTCTTCAGTTCCACGGTCGCCGGTATTCAGTTCCAGGGTCCTGGATGAAGATAGAAGAGGTCGCCGCTTGGAAGAAGACTTCACCTCTGGACTTCAGGAAACTGTGAGTATTTTTTTATTTTAGGGATTTGGGCTTGAAAAAGAGCTGAATGCCCTTTTAAGGGCAATGCACATACAAATACCCTAAACCTAACACACACTAACTTAAATATAATTTAAATAAATCTAAATAAATATTCCTATCATTAACTACATTATTCCTATTTAAAACTAAATACTTACCTATAAAATAAACCCTAAACTAGCTACAATATAACTAATAATTACATTGTAGCTAGCTTAGGTTTTTTTTTTATTTTACAGGCAAGTTTGTATTTATTTTAACTAGGTAGAATAGTTATTAAATAGTTATTAACTATTTAATAGCTACCTAGTTAAAATAAATACAAAAGTACCTGTAAAATAAAACCTAACCTAAGTTACACTAACACCTAACACTACACTATAGTTAAATAAATTCCCTAAATTAACTACAATTAATTACAATTAAATAAAATTAACTAAAGTACAAACCCCCCCACTAAATTAAGAAAATAATAAAATAATTACAAGAATTTTAAATTTATTACACCTAATCTAATCCCCCTAATAAAATAAAAAAGCCCCGCCAAAATAATAAAAATCCCTACCCTATACTAAATTACAAATAGCCCTTAAAAGGGCCTTTTGTGGGGCATTGCCCCAAGGTAATCAGCTCTTTTACCTGTAAAAAAAAATTACAATACCCTCCTAACATTAAAACCCACCACCCACACACACAACCCTACTCTAAAACCCACCCAATCCCCCCTTAACAAAACCTAACACTAACCCCATGAAGATCACCCTACCTTGAGATGTCTGAGATGAATGAATATTCCTTTAAATGACATCATCCAAGATGGCGTCCCTTGAATTCCGATTGGCTGATAGAATTTTATCAACCAATCGGAATTAAGGTAGGAAAAATCCTATTGGCTGATGCAATCAGCCAATAGGATTGAGCTTGCATTCTATTGGCTGTTCCAATCAGTCAATAGAATGCGAGCTCAATCCTATTTTCTGATTGGATTAGCCAATAGGATTGAAGTTCAATCCTATTGGCTGATTGAATCAGCCAATAGGATTTTTCCTACCTTAATTCTGATTGGCTGATAGAATTCTATCAGCCAATCGGAATTCAATGGACCCCATCTTGGATGACGTCATTTAAAGGAATATTCATTCGTCGGGTAGTTGTTGGCCTGAAAAGATGCTCCGCGTCAGATGTCTTGAAGACGGACCCGCTCCGCACCGGATGGATAAAGATAGAAGATGCCGTCCGGATGAAGACTTCTGCCAGTCTGGAGGACCACTTCTGCCCTGCTTCGTTGAGGACTTCTGCCCGGTTGGGTAAAGACGTCTCAAGGTAAGGTGATCTTCAAGGGGTTAGTGTAAGATTTTTTTAATGGGGGATTGGGTGGGTTTTAGAGAAGGGTTGGGTGTGTGGGTGGTGGGTTTTAATGTTGGGGGTATTGTAATTTTTTTACAGGTAAAAGAGCTGATTACTTTGGGGCAATGCCCCACAAAAGGCTATTTTAAGGGCTATTTGTAATTTAGTATAGGGTAGGGCTTTTTATTATTTTGGGGGGCTTTTTTATTTTATTAGGGGTATTAGATTAGGTGTAATTAGTTTAAAATTCTTGTAATTATTTTATTATTTTCTGTAATTTAGTGAGTTTTTTTTTGTACTTTAGTTAATTTTATTTAATTGTAATTAATTTATTTTAATTTAGTTAATTAATTTAATTATAGTGTAGTGTTAGGTATAATTGTAACTTAGGTTAGGTTTTATTTTACAGGTACTTTTCTATTTATTTTAATTAGGTAGCTATTAAATAGTTAATAACTATTTAATAACTATTGTACCTAGTTAAAATAAATACAAAGTTGCCTGTAAAATAAAAATAAACCCTAAGCTAGATACAATGTAACTATTAGTTATATTGTAGCTAGTTTAGGGTTTATTTTATAGGTAAGTATTTCGTTTTAAATAGGAATAATGTAGTTAATGATGGGAATATTTATTTATATTTATTTAAAATATATTTAAGTTAGTGGGTGTTAGGCTTAGGGTTAGACTTAGGTTTAGGGGTTAATATGTTTATTATAGTGGCGGCGGTGTAGGGGGGGCAGATTAGGGGTTAATAAATATAATGTAGGTGGCGGTGGGCTCCGGGACTGGCGGTTTAGGGGTTAAACAATTTATTTATTTGCGGCGGGGTCCGGGAGCGGCGGTGTAGGGGTTAATAAATTTAATGTAGGTGTTGGCAGTGTAGGGGGGCAGATTAGGGGTGTTTAAACTGGGGGTATATTTTAGGGTGTTAGGTGTAGACATTACCATAGGAATCAATGGGATATAGGGCAGCAGCGAACATAAGCATTCACTGCTTTCAGACTCCCATTGATTCCTATGGCATCCGCCGCATCCAGGGTGGCTGATTCAAAACCAGGTACGCTGGGCCAGAATAGTGGCGAGCGTACCTGCTAGTTATTTGATAACTAGCAAAAGTAGTCAGATTATGCCGAACTTGCGTTCGCAACATCTGTACTAACGTAAGCATCGATCTGTGTCGGACTGAGTCCGGCGGAACGTATGTTACATCACAAAATTCTACTTTTGCCGGTCTGTAGGGTTTGATAACTAAGGCTAATCAAGCTCACCACAAATACGCTGCGGAATTCCAGGGTATTTGCGGTTGACAGCTTGATAAATAGAGGCCCATGGCTCCGCGGTCGCTGGTCTTCAGTTCCATGGTCGCCGGTCTTCAGTTCCGGGGTCCTGGATGAAGATAGAAGAGGTCGTCGCTTGGAAGAAGACTTCACCTCTGGACTTCCGGAAACTGTGAGTATTTTTTTATATTAGGGATTTGGGCTTGAAAAAGAGCGGAATGCCCTTTTAGGGCAATGCACATACAAATGCCCCTTTAGGGGCAATGGGTAGTTTATGATTTTTTAGTGTTAGGTTTTTTATTTTGGGGTTTTGGTCGTTGGGTGGGTTTTACTGTTACAGGAGGGACTTAGTATTTTCTTTTAGGAAAAGAGCTGTTTAACTTAGGGCAATGACCTACAAAAGGCCCTTTTAAGGGCTTATGGTAGTTTAGCATTAGATTAGGTTTTTTTTTTTATTTTGTGGGGCTTTTAAATTTTCATAAGCCTAGATTTACAGTTCTGCGTTAGCGGTCAAAAGCAGCGTTAAGGGCTCCTAACGCTGCTTTTTACCACCCGCTGGTATTTAGAGTCAGTCAGGAAAGAGTCTATCGCTCACTTCCAAGCCACGACTTTTCCATACCGCAGATCCCCTTACATCAAATGTGTATCCTATCTTTTCAATGGGATCTTCCTAATGCTGGTATTTAGAGTCTTGGCTGAAGTGTGCGGTAGACCCTCTACCGACAAGACTCCAGCCACAGAAAAAAGTCAGTAGTTAAGAGCTTTCTGGGCTAACGCTGGTTTATAAAGCTCTTACTACTGTGCTCTGAAGTACACTAACACCCATAAACTATCTATGTACCCCTAAACCAAGGTCCCCCCACATCGCCGCCACTCTAATAACATTTTTTAACCCCTAATCTGCCGACCGCACACTGCCGCCACCTACATTATCCTTATGTACCTCTAATCTGCTGCCCCTAACATCGCCGACACCTACATAATATTTATTAACCCCTAATCTGCCCCCCAACATCGCTGCTACCTAACTACACTTATTAACCCCTAATCTGCCGACCGGACCTCGCCGCTACTCTAATAAAGTTATTAACCTCTAAACCGCTGCACTCCCAACTCACAAACACTATAATAAATAGTATTAACCCCTAATCTGCCCTCCCTAACATCGCCGACACCTAACTTCAAGTATTAACCCCTAATCTGCCGAACGGACCTCGCCGCTACTCTAATAAATGTATTAACCCCTAAAGCTAAGTCTAACCCTAACAATAACACCTTCCTAAATTAATTATAATTTTAATCTAACTAAATAAATTTAATATTATTAACTAAAGTCTTCCTATTTAAAACTAAATACTTACCTGTAAAATAAACCCTAATATAGCTACAATATAATGAATCATTATATTGTAGCTATTTTAGGATTTATATTTATTTTACAGGCAACTTTGTATTTATTTTAAATAGGTACAATAGCTATTAAATAGTTATTTACTATTTAATAGCTACCTAGTTAAAATAATTTCAAAATTACCTGTAAAATAAATCCTAACCTAAGTTACAATTAAACCTAACACTACACTATCAATAAATAAATTAAATCAATTAACTACAAGTACCTATAATTACCTACAATTAAATAAACTAAACTAAATTACAAAAAAACAAACACTAAATTACAAAAAATAAAAAAACATTAAAAGAATTTTAAGCTAATTACACCTACTCTAAGCCCCCTAATAAAATAACAAATCCCCCAAATTAAAAAATTCCCTACCCTAATCTAAATTAAAAAAGTTAACAGCTCAATTACCTTACCAGCCCTTAAAAGGGCTTTTTGCGGGGCATGCCCCAAAGAAATCAGCTCTTTTGCCTGTAAAAAAAACATTATACCACCCCCCAACATTACAACCCACCACCCACATACCCCTACTCTAACCCAAACCCCCCTTAACTAAACCTAACACTACCCCCCTGAAGATCTCCCTACCTTGAGTCGTCTTCACCCAACCGGGCCGAACTCTTCATCCGATGGACCAAAGGAAGACATCCGGAGCGGCAGAAGTCTTCATCCTATACAGGCAAAAGATGACATCCGGACCGACAGACATCTTCATCCAAGCGGCATCTTCTATCTTCATCCATCCGACGAGGAGCGGCTCCATCTTCAAGACCTCCGGCGCGGAACATACAGACCGACGACTACCCAACAGATGAAGGTTCCTTTAAGTGACGTCATCCAAGATGGCGTCCCTCGAATTCCGATTGGCTGATAGGATTCTATCAGCCAATCGGAATTAAGGTAGGAAAAATCACGTCTATATATAGATATTTACAGTATATACATATATATATATATATATATATATATATATATACTGTATATATATATATATATATATATCATATATATATATATATATATATATATATATATATATATATAGAGCATGTCTATATATACAGATATATACAGTATATATATATATATATAAATATAAAATATAAAATTTGATGCAGTCTATGAGTAAGGCTCCATAGGAGCTGAAACGCGTTAGACAAGCCCATCTTTTGTGCTCCTAACAGCCCTTATACTCTGGCCATGCTACTCTTTTGCCTGCAATTAGTTTCAAAATAATTGTTTTTGCAGAGCTATGCTGTTTTTTTATACGCTATATCTAATAAAGGAACCTTGTTTTGAGCTGTTTGTCCGGACTTCCTTCTGTTTTATATATATATATATATATATATATATATATATATATATATATATATATATATATATATCATGTCTATATATACAGATATATACAGTACATATATATATATATATATATATATATATATACATATATATACATATATATATATATATATATATATATATATATATATATATATATATATATATATATACATACATATGTAAACAAATAAATACATATGTACACATAGATAGACAGATATACAAGTGCATTTGAGCCCTTTCCAGTTAAGTAGATAAAAATATGTAAAAGCATATTTATGCAATATTCATATTTAATAAAGGTTTTAACTACGTATTTACTGTAAATATTTTGCATTCCAATGTTCTGAACATAGTAGCAAATGTTCTAAGTATTTCTAAACTTATAACATCCAAGTGAAAGATATAACACCAACATGTCAGACAAAAATAAAGACAATTCAAAAACAGAATCACTGAGACAGAATCATTCCTAAAATTACTTGTAAAATCAATCAGCTAATCAGCTAATCATCTTCTCAACAGCACACACAAAGCCATTTGACCTCCAACTGTGAACAGCTGTGGGTGTATTAATTAGCTCAGCATGAAAAGAGCTTTCCTGCATAAAGTTGTGGACATGCACAAGTCAGCAGATGGATGCAAGAAAATATCAAAGGCTTTCTCAATGCCTAGAAGCATGGTGAAGGTCAGGCAGGCAGGCAGGATTTTGCAACAGTAAAGCAGTCCAATGGCAAACCACTAGAATGGTCAGGCAGGCAGGGTTTGGCAATGGTAAAGCAATCCAAGGGCACAGCACTATAATTGTCAGGAAGGCAGGGTTCAGCAACAAAGAGGCAATCCAGAAAAACAGGGGTTAATAAGCAGAGTAGTCAGGCAAGCAGAGTTCAGCAGCAGTATATCAGTCCAGCAATTTAGGGGTTAAACAGGCAGAGTAGTCAGACAGGCAGGGTTCAGCAGCAGTATATCAATCCAGCAATTTAGGGGTTAAACAGACAGATTAGTCAGACAGGCAGAGTTCAGCAGCAGTATATCAATCCAGCAATTCAGGGGTATAACAGGCAGAGTAGTCAGACAGGCAGGGTTCAAACACATTAAGGCAATACTGAGTAGTAACGATCTATCACACCCAGGAGCACAGTGATGGGCAGTGATAGATCGTTTGACTAGGCTTACATAGGCGCAGGATTCACACCACAGACATCCGGACCAGCATAAGGAGAGCGGAGCGTGCGGCAATGACAGCCCCTCGCAACAAGCAGGGAAGGAGACCAAATAATTGTCTCTGAGACGTAGAAGAACTTGTCTCACGTGTTTATGATGTTCCTCTAAAGTGGAAGAGAAAACAAGGATGTCATCCAGATAGATGATGACAGTGCGGTTGAGGAGGTCACGGAAGACTTTGTAACAAATGCCTGGAAGACTGCAGGGGCGTTACACAACCCAAAGGGCATTAAAAGGTTTTCTTAATGTCCGGATTGTGTTGAAGGCGTCCATTCGTGGCCTGGAAAGATATGTTATATGCCACGTAAGTCCAACTTGGTAAAAAAGCGAGCATCCTGGAGCGAGTCATACAGTTTGGTGATCAATGGAATGGGATAGCGATTCTTGATAGTTATGTTGTTCAAGGCCCTGTAGTCGATGAAGGGTCAGAGCCCACTATCCTTCCTGCTGACGAAAAAGAAGCCTGCCCCAGCAGGAGAGGAGGAAGGGTGAATGAAACCTTTAGCTAGGTTCACTTGGATGCACTCATCCATGGATTTGGATTTAGCTTTGGAGAGTGGATAAGTCCTCCCTTGATTAGAGTTTGAACACTGCTGATTTGCATTCTCAATTTCTTGGATATCTTTTTATATCTCTTTCCTGTTTTATACAGTTCAACTACCTTTTCCCGCAGATACTTTGACAATTCTTTTGCTTTCCCCATGACTCAGAATCCAGAAACGTCAGTGCAGCACTGGATGAAAGATGCAAGGGTCTGACAGGAGTACAGAAACTAATTGACCTTTTATACACACACACACACTAATTACAAGCAAACAGATCACAGGTGAGGATTGTTACCTTTAATAGCCATTCAAACCCCTTTGTGTTAACGTGTGTGCATGTTATCAGGACAAAATCACCAGGGTATGTAAAGTTTTGATCAGGGTCATTTGGGTAGTTTCTGTTGTCATTATGATTTAAAAAGAGTAAACACAGCTGATTGATAATAAATGGCTTCAGCCAAACACTAACCATGAGTGAAAGAAAAGGTTTTGTGTTATTATTCATATTCTCTGAAAAATGGCCAAGAAATCATAAATTCTGCCAGGGTATGTAAACCTATGAGTGCAACTGTATATAGTGTATATATATATATATATATATATATATATATATATATATATATATATATATATATATATATATATATATATATATATATATATATATACGAACAAGTTAAAGTCCAGCACAAATTCACTTCTAGGTAAGGGTGCAAGCAGCCTCTGTCTCACCTTGACAGGTATTAATATGCAAAATAGAAATGGCTGCAGCACACCAAGTTAGATTTATAACATTTTTATTACAAGCAGTGAAATACAGGCGACGTTTCGGGCTTCTGCCCTTTCTCAAGCCAAGTGATTAGTGCATAATCCAACTCCACCTTTTATAGGCAGTACATGTGACAAACTACAGGTGTAAATAATTACAATTGTAATAGTGCATCTTCTTTCAACAAAAGAGAGACAAAGAATAAACAGTGATTTTGTGTCATAATCATAACTATGCATTTCTTATACAAAAAAACTTTGTGATTCTGAACATTTATAATTCTTTAAACACCTTCTTATTATAAAAAACCTAGTGATAATATGAGAAAAAAAATATATATAAAAAATGACCTTAACGGTCCATTATCTTATCTGTGAATTATGTGAAATATTTTCTTGTTAGTGAATTTCATTACCATCTATTACTGATATCTGAAAAACCTTTATTTTATTAAAAACAGTAATCAAACTAACAACTAAATTCTAATCTTGCAAGATATGTTATTTCTCTGATGGATGTTAACAGGGGAATGCACACACTCTAATGTTATTTACAATATGGAAACCATAAAGACAGCGTTCAAAAGGAAAAACTTATAATCTTTCCAAAAAACCTCTTTTTATATTATGTTATTCAACACATTTCTTTTTCAAGTTGTTCTTTTTTCTTTATGTAAATCTTGATCTAAATCATGGAGAAAAAGTTCACAATAAATTATCACAATTAACCAATCATAGGAACAAAAACAGGTTATAATCTTTATTTAAACCTTTAGGGTACATACTTTCTAGTCTATTAATCCAGATAACCTCTCTCTGTTGTAATTTTTTAACCCTATCCTGGCCCCTTCTCTGTATCGGAACATGTTCTAGGATTTGAAACCTTAACTGGTTCACATTATGGTTTTTTTCTTTAAAATGTGCAGATACAGGCAAATCTGAGATGGCTTTACGTATAGTGTATTTATGTTGTGAGAGTCTATCTTTCATTTTTTGAGTCGTTTCCCCTACATATATTAATCCAGAGGGACATTTTAGAGAATATATGACATGATCTGTTTGACAGGTAAACAAACCATTAATCCTATATTTTTTACCCGTATGAGGGTGGACCACCTCACTGCCTTTAATCACACAACTACAATGTGAACAATTATAACAGGGAAAAGTACCTTTCTTTTTTGAAAATGACATTCTTGTCTTACTGCTGCCTATGTCAGTTTTAATTAAATAGTCCTTTAAATTTTTAGGTCTTTTATATGATAGCAATGGGAAAGATTGAAATTCCTTTATATCCTGATAATTATTTTTTAAAATATGCCAATGTTTTTTGACTATACCAGATATCTGCTTACTATTAACATTGTATGTACTCACAAATGGAATTCTATCCATCTGTGTGTTTTTCAATGTTTTTTTTAAAAGTTGATTACGAGGGATTTGATTAACTTTTTTTAATTCATCTTCCAATATTTTTGTCGGGTAACCCCTTTGTTTAAATTTTTGTCCCATTTCAAGCAACCTTCTATTACATACATCCTCATCGCTCACTATTCGTTTGACATGAATATATTGTGACTTCGGTAGAGATTTAATTGTGTTTTCTGGATGGCAACTTGTATACGATAGAAACGTATTTTTATCCGTTTTTTTAACAAAAAGATCAGTTTTAAACTTATTCTCTTCTATTGATACAGTCACATCCAGAAAATCAATACACTTTCTATCATGCTGCATTGTGAATTCAATATTAGCCGGATTAGAATTGATTTGTTTGAGGAAAACATCAAGGGTATCCTCATTGCCCAACCATATCATAAAGACATCATCTATATAGCGCCACCACACGCATGCATGCTGTTTAAACAATTCATTTGGATAGATGAAATCATCTTCAAATGTACCCATGTATATGCCTGCGTATGGTGGCGCCATATTAGCACCCATGGCGGTGCCTCTCTTTTGCCTGTAGTACATGTCCCCAAACAGAAAATAATTATTATTCAATACAAATGCCAATAAATCAATTATGAAATTAATTTGTGAATCTGTATATATTTGTTCCTTAACCAAGTATTGTTTCACTGATTGTACACCCCCTATATGGGGAATACTGGTGTATAGATTTTTAACATCTAAGGTAACTAGAATCGAATTTTGTTGACCATTTAATTTAATCTCATTAAGCCTATTGAGGAATTCAGTAGAATCCTCCAGATACGATGATAATTTGGACACTATTGGTTTAAGTATTTTATCAAGAAAAGTGGCTATATTTGATAAAACTGAATCTACACTTGCCACAATGGGGCGTCCCGGTGGATTAATGAGGGACTTGTGGATTTTAGGAAGTATATATATCAGGGGAGTGATACATTCTTTCTTTAGCAAATATTGACTTAATTTCTGGTCAATAATACCTTTATCAAGGGCATTTTGGACAATAACTTTCAATTCATTTTGTATTGTTTTTAATGGATTATTATCCAACTTTTCATATACCTCTGTATCCCTTAATTGATTGTTTATTTCTTCTATGTACTTTGTTTTATCCATGATTATAATAGCCCCGCCCTTATCCGCTTTTTTGATAATTATATCAGGGTTATTTATGATTTTATTAAGGGATTGTTTCTCTTCAGCTGTTAAATTGTACTTAATTTGTATCCCCTTATGTAACCTGATATTATGTTTAAGTCTTTCTATATCCTTACTTACCAATGTGATATACGTTTCTATAGGATGGTAATTTGTAGGCGGAATAAAGCTAGACTTAGCAATTAAATCAAAATCTGAAAATTTTAAACAATCGTCATTGACAGTATTTAGATTTACAGTATTATACGGCATTTTAGAAAAGTGAGCTTTAAGACGCAATTGTCTAAAGAATCTATATAGCTCAATGTCCAAGTCCATTTAATCAATGGTATTACTAGGGCAAAAGCCCAAACCCCTATTAAGTAAGTTCAATTCCCCTTCGGTGAACGGTACCTGTGATATGTTAATCACTAGATCATTTACCGTTTCACCCGACGTCCTCTCTGTGGCCGACTTGCGTTGCCTCTGATATTTTCGGCCGCCCCTCCGCCTCCGTCTTGGCCCGGTACCTGTTGGGAAAAAGAAGAAGGAGAGGGAGACTGGAACTGGAAGATAGTCCCCACTGAGTTGCTTCGTGATGAGTCGCTAGCCTCAGATCGTGTATGGCATTCTCTTCCTCGACGACTCTGGTGTCTGACGTCACCTCTGGGCATTCGTGTCTCGCGGGACTCCCATCTGTACACGTGACCATACAGGTAATCGTCCGCATCTCTGGAAAATTTGATTATTTTCTTTTCTTCATTGCTTTTTCGAAATTCATCCAATTTTGTATCCAAGTCAGCTTTTAAGGTATTGAAATCAGTGATGGATAATTTTTCTTGTAAACTGACCTCCAACGCTTGTATCTTTTGTTGGTTCGTTTGTATCTCTTTTTGTATACGTTGTATCGTCAGGATCATAAGATCAAAGGAACACTTGTTAAGGATCTTTTCAAAGGTTGAACAGTATTCTTTGTCTTCCATAAAAAGTGTCGGTCTTAATGACACTCTCAGGCCTCTCGGGATTCGGCGCAATTTGTAATATTCAGCAAGAGTAGAGGAATGTAATTCCCAATTCACCTCTTTCTTTTTTTCACGTTCCCACTGTTTAGAACATAGATCTGTGTCGGGGATAGCCAAAAAATCCCGTGGGCCTCTTACCAGAGTGGCAATAGCGGCAGCCTCCACATCAGAGAACGTAAACACATCTTGTTGAATCTCCATAGCTTGTATTTAGAATAATTTTGTTCAGAATTGTGCTATTGACTGGTGAATAAATTACACGAACAAGTTAAAGTCCAGCACCAATTCACTTCTAGGTAAGGGTGCAAGCAGCCTCTGTCTCACCTTGACAGGTATTAATATGCAAAATAGAAATGGCTGCAGCACACCAAGTTAGATTTATAACATTTTTATTACAAGCAGTGAAATACAGGCGACGTTTCGGGCTTCTGCCCTTTCTCAAGCCAAGTGATTAGTGCATAATCCAACTCCACCTTTTATAGGCAGTACATGTGACAAACTACAGGTGTAAATAATTACAATTGTAATAGTGCATCTTCTTTCAACAAAAGAGAGACAAAGAATAAACAGTGATTTTGTGTCATAATCATAACTATGCATTTCTTATACAAAAAACTTTGTGATTCTGAACATTTATAATTCTTTAAACACCTTCTTATTATAAAAAACCTAGTGATAATATGAGAAAAAAGAAATCTTGCAAGATTAGAATTTAGTTGTTAGTTTGATTACTGTTTTTAATAAAATAAAGGTTTTTCAGATATCAGTAATAGATGGTAATGAAATTCACTAACAAGAAAATATTTCACATAATTCACAGATAAGATAATGGACCGTTAAGGTCATTTTTTATATATATTTTTTTTCTCATATTATCACTAGGTTTTTTATAATAAGAAGGTGTTTAAAGAATTATAAATGTTCAGAATCACAAAGTTTTTTTGTATAAGAAATGCATAGTTAAGATTATGCCACAAAATCACTGATTGTTTATTTATTATCTCTCTTTTGTTGAAAGAAGATGCACTATTACAATTGTAATTATTTACACCTGTAGTTTGTCACATGTACTGCCTATAAAAGGTGGAGTTGGATTATGCACTAATCACTTGGCTTGAGAAAGGGCAGAAGCCCGAAACGTCGCCTGTATTTCACTGCTTGTAATAAAAATGTTATAAATCTAACTTGGTGTGCTGCAGCCATTTCTATTTTGCATATATATATATATATATATATATATATATATATATATATATATATATATATATATATATATATATATATATATATATATATATATATATATATATATATATATAATACAGGTATGGATATAGTGTGTATATATATATAATATATATTATATATATATATATATATATATATATATAAAAAGTTATTTGAATTATTTCTATAAAAGAAACTAAAATAACATTCACTTTGTTTAAAAGGGATATTTAAGGTGTTTGTCTGGGAAGGTTTTAAAGTTGTATAAAACTGGGCTAAAAAGCTGCACCCAGGTGGTAAATCGCCATAGAACAGGCTAACAATGGTATTGAGCCGATTGTTCGTTCCTGTGAGTGTGCTTCTCTCTGTGTGTATTTAGTCTCCCTTTGGGAAAAAGGGGCAACCAGACGTGGACTCCTTGCTCAGTGTGCTTAGAGGAATATGGATACACCTCACTGACGAGGCCCAATGAAGGCTGAAACGATCGTCTGGGGTTGCTGTGTTCCTTGTTCAGAGAGGAATTGCCTGGTATTTCGGCGCTGGACTGACCGTAATAGTCGGGATCAGACTGATATACTACAGGAAAATTCTACTCTGTGAAAAGCATTACTGGTATAAAAAGCTGCACCCAGGTGGTAAATCGACATAGAACAGGCTAACAATGGTATTGAGCCGGTTATTCGTTCCTGTGAGTGCACTTCTCTCTGTATATATACTGTATATATATATATATAAAGTATATATGTATACATACACACGCACACGCACACGCACACATGAATATATTTATATTTATATATATATATATATATATATATATATATACATAAAAATGTCTGTGTGTATGTGTGTAATACTTTATTATTTATATTTTATTTGTGTTTTGTGAAGCTAGCCTTTAGGTTTCAAGCTGTGCTAATTCAACTTAATGGCAATACATAACTTTCAACTTGTAATATGAGTGATGCTTAGCAAGGTCATTATATCCATTAAAGTATATGGTGCGTTAAAGGAATGTTGGCTGCGCTAAACATTCTCTGGTTATACTATGGACTTGTAATACCAGATTTTTTGCTAATCCATGCGCGGTCCAGCGATATTGATAACGCACTCCCACAATTTTGCCCACATGATTTCCTGACTGGATAAGCATTTGCCCTCACATTAATTGGTTTATGGAACTGTCATTGGATAGGACAATAGGAATAAAAAAAAAACATGCGGTAGATGGTATAATGGAATGACAGTGAGATGAAAAAAAGTTTGAGAAATGGATTGAGAGGAGAGAAAAATATAATACATAAAAATAATAGGGAAAGAGAATATGGAACTAAAAACACAAGCTATGTTCTCCCTCTGTATTTTCTGCAGCTTTCCATCAGCTATATTACAAGTTTTGCGGTTTTGCAGTATGAGTGAAAAAGCAGCGTTAAGGCTCATAACGTTGCTTTTTCACTACTTCTGGTATTACGAGTCTTGCAGGTTTAGGGGCACCGCACACTTTTTTGGCCATAACGCAAATCAACTTACGCAAATTGCATAAAGTCTTTTTCAATGGGACTTCCATAGCACCGATATTACAAGCTTTTCCTCAGAGGCCAAAAAGTGAGCGGTACACCCTAAACCGCCAAGATTCGTAACGCAAAGTCAGTAGTTATGAGTTTTACGCTACAAAGCTGTAACATAGAACTCATAACTAAAGTGCTAAAAAGTACACTAACATCCATAAACTACCTATTAACGCCTAAACCGAGGCCCTCCCGCATCGCAAACACTAAAATAATGTTTTAACCCCTAATCTGCCACTCCGGACATCGCCGCCACTAGAATAAACATATTAACCCCTAAACCGCCGCACTCCTGCATTGCAAACACTAGAAAATATTATTAACCCTTAATCTGCCGCCCCTAACATCGCTGCCACTATACTAAATATATTAACCCCTAAACCTAAGTCTAACCCTAACCCTAACACCCCTAACTTAAATATAATTAAAATAGATCTAAAGAAAACCTACAATTAATAACTAAATAATTCCTATTTAAAACTAAATACTTACCTGTAAAATAAACCCTAAGATAGCTACAATATAACTAATAGTTACATTGTATATAGCTTAGGTTTTATTTTTATTTTACAGGCAAGTTTGTATTTATTTTAACTAGGTAGAATAGTTACTAAATAGTTATTAACTATTTACTAACTACCTAGCTAAAATAAATACAAATTTACCTTTAAAATAAAACCTAACCTGCCTTACAATAAAACCTAACCTTACTTTACAATTAAATAAATTACCTAAATTAAATACAATTACCTAAATTAAAAAAAAAAAAAAAACACTAAATTACACAAAATAAAAAAAGACATTATCAGATATTTAAAATAATTACACCTAATCTAATAGCCCTATCAAAATAAAAAATCCCCCCAAAATAAAACAAAAACCCTAGCCTAAACTAAACTACCAATAGCTCTTAAAAGGGCCTTTTGCGGGGCATTACCCCAAAGAAATCAGCTCTTTTACCTGTAAAAAAAATACAAACAACCCCCCAACAGTAAAACCCCCCACCCACACAACCAAACCTCCCCAAAAAAACCTAACTACAAAAACCTAAGGGCATTTAGCTCTTTTGCAGCCCAAACCCTAACCTAAAAATTAAACCCACCCAATAAACCCTTAAAAAAACACTAACCCCGAAGACCGGACATCCATCCTCAACGAAGCCGGGAGAAGTCCTCAACGAAGCGGCAAGAAGTCTTCAACAAAGCCAGGAGAAGTCTTCATCCAAGCTGGCAGAAGTGGTCCTCCAGATGGGCAGAAGTCTTCATCCAGACGGCATCTTCTATCTTCATCCATCTGGCGCGGAGCGGCTCCATCTTCAAGACATCTGGCGCGGAGCATCCTCTTCTTTCGATGGCTAACGACGAATGAAGGTTCCTTTAAATGATGTCATCCAAGATGGTGTACCTTGAATTCCGATTGGCTGATAGAATTCTATCAGCCAATCGAAATTAAAGGTGAAAAAATCCTATTGGCTGATCCAATCTGCCAATTGGATTGAGCTCACATTCAGCCAATAGAATGATAGTTCAATCTTATTGGCTGATTGGATCAACCAATAGGATTGAAGCTCAATCCTATTAGCTGATTGCATCAGCCAATAGGATTTTTTCACCTTTAATTCCGATTGGCTGATAGAATTCTATCAGCCAATCTGAATTCAAGGGACGCCATCTTCGATGACGTCATTTAAAGGAACCTTCATTCTTCAAGAAGACTTCGATTAAAGAGGATGCTCCGTGCCGGATGTCTTGAAGGTGGAGCAGCTCCGCATCTGATGGATGAAGATAGAAGATGCCGCCTGGATGAAGACTTCTGCCCGTCTGGAGGATCACTTCTGCCAGCTTGGATGAAGACTTCTCCCAGCTTCGTTGAGGACTCCTTGCCGCTTGGATGAAGACTTCTCTCAGCTTCGTTGAGGATGGATGTTCAAAATTGAAAGTGGATCTTCGAGGGTTAGTGTAAGGTTTTTTTAAGGGTTTATTGGGTGGGATTTATTTTTAGATTAGGGTTTGGGCACTTGAAAAAGAGCTATGCCCTTCCAAATGCCCTTTTCAGGGCAATGGCGAGCTTAGGTTTTTTTTTTAGTTAGGGTTTTATTTGGGGGTTTGGTTGTGTAGGTGGTGGGTTTTAGTGTTGGGGGGGTTGTTTGAATTTTTTTTACAGGTAAAAGAGCTGATTTCTTTGGGGCAATGCCCCACAAAAGGCCCTTTTAAGGGCTATTGATAGTTTAGTTTAGGCTAGGGTTTTTTTTATTTTGGGGGGCTTTTTTATTTTGATGTGGCTATTAGATTAGGTGTAGTTAGTTTAAAAATCTTGTAATTCGTTTTTTTATTTTGTGTAATTTAGTGTTTGTTTTTGTAATTTAGGTAATTGTGTTTAATTTAGGTAATTTATTTAATTGTAGTGTAAGGTTAGGTGTTAGTATAACTCAGGTTAGGGTTTATTTTACAGGTAAATTTGTATTTATTTTAGCTAGGTAGTTAGTAAATAGTTAATAACTATTTACTAACTATTCTACCTAGTTAAAATAAATTCAAACTTGCCTGTAAAATAAAAATAAAACCTAAGCTAGCTACAATGTAACTATTAGTTATATTGTAGCTATCTTAGGGTTTATTTTATAGGTAAGATTTAGTTTTAAATAGGAATTATTTAGTTATTAATAGTAGGTTTTATTTAGATTTATTTTAATTATATTTAAGTTAGTGGGTGTTAGGGTTAGGGTTAGACTTAGGTTTAGGGGCAGATTAGGGGTCAATAAATGTAGGCAGGTGGCAGCAATGTTAGGGGCGGCAGATTAGGGGTTAATCATATTTATATAGTGTTTGAGATGCGGGAGTGCGGTGGTTTAGGGGTTAATGTGTTTATTATAGTGGCGGCGATGTCCAGATCGGCAGATTAGGGGTTAATAAGTATAATGTAGGTGTCGGCGATGTCGGGGGCGGCAGATTAGGGCTTAATAAGTGTAATATTAGGGGTGTTTATGTTAGGGTGTTAGGTGTAAACATAAATTTAGTTTCCCCATAGGAATCAATGGGCTGCGTTCACGCTGCTTTATTGAGCTTCACGCTGCTTTATTGCAGGTGTTAGACTTTTTCTCAGCCAGCTCTCCCCATTGATGTCTATGGGGAAATTATGCACGAGCAGGTAAAAACAGCTAACCACTGCTTTCAGCAGCTCTAGTATTGGAGTGCGGTATGGAGCTCAATTTTGCTCTACACTCACTTCTTGCCTGCTAACGCCGGGTTTTTAAAAACCTGTAATACCAGTGCTGTAGGGAAGTGAGCGATGACAATAACGTGCAAGTTAGTACCGCATCCATCATAACGCAAAACTCGTAATCTAGCCGCATACCTTTTGGATTTATGAAGTGTACTCTTTTATAAAAGCTCAACTTATATTTAGGAAGAATATTATAAAAGTGACCTCACCTTTTTTCTCAAGCTCCTTCTTTCTATTGTTGAATCCCTTTTTTAACAAAAAAAGGCACTTTTGTTCAATTGACTGTCTATAGGTTCGGGGATGAACCTTGACATGTTCAAACCACTTTATTATAGTCTGAGCCTTTTGCATTAGAGGAGTATATGTTGATTTCTCCTTATCATAGACCAGAAGGTCATTTCCATCAATTCCATGCACGTCATAATCACCAGTGCTACCATCTTCATGTAAAGAACAGGTAAACTTCACCTGGTATATACTGACATCCTCGTGGTCTGAAAATAATATGTACTATAGGTTAAAACACTTACTAACACCATTAAATAAAGTCCTTTATCATTCTATAAGCGGTAAAGTGCATTTAAAGTGACACAAAACCCAAAAATGTTCTATATTGATTCAGATAGTGCATACAATTTTAAAGGAACAGTCTACTCCATAATTTGTATTGTTTTATTGTTTAAAAAGATAGATAATCCCTTTATTACCCATTCCCAAGTTTTACATTAAAAAAAAACGGTTATATTAATACACTTTTTACCTCTGTGATTACATTGTATCTAAGCCTCTGCAGGCTGCCCCCTTATTTGCATTTTAGCCAATCAGTGCTAACTCACAGGTAAATCAACAGGAGTGAGCACAATGTTATCTATATGTTATATATATCTATGCATGTATACATATGTATTTATGTGTTTATATGTGTATATATGCCTGTAAATACATATATACACACATAAATACACATGTATACACATATAAACATATATAAATACATAAATACATAAATATACATATTTAGACATGCATATGCATGTATCGCAATGTTAAAGCCCTTTGCCTACCTTTTCTAACACCTAAGATCTCATATCTTTGAGCTTTTATAACTTTTGTGTGCAATATCTTTTTAAAATCATTTTTATTAGATGGTGTTATTATAAGTTTAACTGTACTTTGTAATGTATTTTTTTTTTTTTTTCCAAAAGAGCTTTATTGGTAAAAGAAGTTTCAAACAGTACATGTATTTTAAATTTTTTGCAGTGAAATGACATCTTGCACTTATACATGTGATCTTTAACTCTTCACAACATTTTCATTGAATCTTTGACCATGTTGTATGGATCAATAACAGTTACATCTTTTACTAAGAATATAAACATCATTTCTTACATTTGACAGATAAACTTTGAAAGAACTTATCAGGCATATACAAAGAAAACACTAGTTAGGTCTCCAGCTTTTAAACTTCTCATAGCTGAGAGTACTTAAGTGCCTGATACTAGCAAGTGCAGAGAAATAAAACAGAGCAGATAGAAAAACAAATAGGAGAATAAGGGTGTGAGGTAAGGGGGGAGAAAGAGAAGGGGTACAAAACAAACAAAAAGGGGTGGGGGTGGGGTGGAGGATGGGGATAAAAGGACAACTGCGCTGTCCAGTATGAATCCAAATATTGCAGGTATTTCAGAGCCCGCGTCCCTCCCAGGTCAATAACATCATTTTGTGTGTGCTTAATTTACCAATTCTCAAGTAGTGGTATCTTTCCAATCTCAACAGTTCGCCTATCTTAGCCTTCCATTCCAATACACTTGGGGTGTTTTGTTTTTTCCAGTATAGAGGTATTAAACCTTTTGCCCCATTTAGCATTAATAGGAAAAGCAAATACCTATCTTCCCCAATAATCTTGGGCAGCTGGTGATATATTAAATTACTAGGATTGGGAGGGATAATAATCCCAAGGACTCAGCTCATTTCTCCCAGTATTGCATCCCAGTAAAATCGTATATGCGGGCATGACCACCAGATATGTTGGAAGGGAGAACCTTCCTCCCACGACTAACAGTTTGTACAGTTCTGAAATCAGGTGTGAAGGGTTGTGTGATGTAGTACAAAGGGCCTCAAAAGGCGTTCTGCATTTTGTCAAATTAGACCACTCCCTATGTGTATTAAAGTAGTGCCTAACTTGCGCCTCCCTAAACCAAGATGAAAAAAGAACACCATCCCATTCAATCAGCTCTGGGTGAGTTTTTAACTTGTCCTGTTGTATGACATTAAACATTGCTGCCTCCAAGAGACTATAAACTTTGCCTGGGAAGTATGGACCCGTCTCAATTCCCACATCAGGGTTCTCCTTTATGGGGGTGATAGGGGAGTTAAAATTAGATATGCTGGGATCACTCTTAATCAGTCTATCCCACTCTGAGAATACTTCCTCATATAGTGGGAATTGTTTAAGTACAGATGGCCTATTATTGGCAGATATCCATACTTAGGCACCCACATTACCCTTTCTAAGGATTGCGTTGTCTACTTGGACCCACGCTTTATGGGGTGAATTATGGCACCACTCCACTAATCTTTGGAGAGATATTGCCCTTTGATATATCCTCAGGTCGGGAACCCCTATTCCTCCCATATCCCTGGGCATATAAATAGTTTTTTTCTTTATCCTGGGCCTGCGTCCATTCCATACATAAGCCTCTATAGCTGATTGTATCTAAGCCTCTATAGCTGATTGTATCTGATGTAAACAATGGGAGGCTGATGACAGAGGAACAGTCTGCAAGATGTAAAGTACTCTAGGTAACACATTCATTTTAACCACCCCTACTCGACCCAGCCACAAAATGGTTTTGTTCTTCCAATTATCCAAGTCTCTAAGGACCTCATCTCGGATATGCTTGTAATTTAGTTCCGTTAATTCCCGTAGATTCGATGTAATTGAAATTCCTAAGTATTTTAATGCATGACGTGCAACTTTTATTGGGCAGTCCAGGCTGAGGGCCTCAAATTCCCTGTGAGGAACTGTAATGTTCAAAATCTCTGATTTTGAGGGGTTGAGCAGAAAATTCGACACTCTGCCGAACAGTGTAAATTCCACTAGGGCAGCCCCTAGTGATTGACATGGGTCAGTGATTGTCAGCAGAACATTGTCCACGTACATCGCAAGCTTTTGCTCAGTACCTCCAACAATCAACCCCTTTATATGTGAATTTGCACGAATTTTGCTCGCCAGGACTTCTATTGTAAGGGCAAACAAGAGGGGCGAGAGAGGGCAAAACTGTCTGGTCCCGTTTTTAATTAGAAAAGTGTTAAAGTGCCATTTACCCTTACTTTAGCATTTGGCGCGGAATATAATGACATGGCTCTGCTAATAAATTTGGGCCGGAAACTGAATTTACATAACGCGTGTTGCATAAATTACCAATTAATCCAGTCGAATGTTTTTTTAGGATACGTTGAGACCAGAGCAAGTGGAATCTCGTTGTTGTGGGCATAAGAAATTAATTGTAGGACTTTTAGGGTATTATGAATCCCACCTGATCCGTCGAAATTAACTGTGGGAGGAATCTATTAAGGTGGTTGGCAATGACCCTAGCCAGGATTTTAACATCAGAATTTAACAGAGATATGGGACGATATTTTTCTGGTCTATCCTCAGCTTTGCCCGGTTTTGGAATCACAGTAATGTGCGCCTCTAGCATAGTATTCGGCAGGCAAGGATTATCTGATAATTCACTGAATATTTTTAACATCTCGGGGCTAATGTATCCACGACCAGTTTGAAATACTTGGCTCCATAGCCATCCGGCCCTGGGCTTTTGCCCGCTGGATGATCTTTTATAGCTTGCTTAATTTCTTCCAATGTGAATGGAGACTCTAAAGCTTCTGTATCTTGTGCAGTTAGTCTAGGCAATTCCACAGCGGAAAGATACATCTGAATCTCCCGCACCTCACTAGATGAGGGGGGATCCACCCCATCATTCCCTCTGTCCGCCTGGATGTTATATAGGGACCCATAATATGAGCTGAATATTTCCGCTATTGATTTCCCATCCTCTTGAACCACGCCCTCATGATTCGTCATTTGATGAACATAGTTTTTTGTTCTTTTGCGCGCTATTGGCCTGGCCAGCAGCCTCCCTGCTTTATCCCCTTGCTCAAAAAATCTCTGCTTCAGAAGCAATGCTTTCGTTTGATAATCTACTTGGAGGAACCCAAGCAGACCCGCCCTTGCCTGAGCCAATTCCTTACGGAGCCCCTCATCTGTTGGATGCAGCTTATGTTCCCACTCAGCAATCTCAACCCTGGACAGCAGAGCCTTGTACTGTTCCCTCCTTTACCTAGCAAGCTTAGATTTTTGTTTTATCAAGAGACCCCTAATGATACATTTATGGGCTTCCCAGATTGTTGTATTCTGAGATCCAGTATCTGTGTGAATGTGAAAATACTCTACTAGTGCTTTTTCAATATCTGACTTGAAGACCTGATCATCTAATAATGCGTCGTCTAGTTTCCAATTATAAGGTGTGACAGGTGTATTGGGCCAGAGAATAGAGCAACTGACCGGTGCGTGATCTGATCAGGTGATAGCGTGTATGCTGCTACTTGTGGTTATAGTGAGACCCGTCGTGTCTGTGAATAAGCAATCTATCCTAGAATACTTTCTGTGTGGGTGAGAGTAAAATGTAAAGTTCTGTGTGGTAGAATGATGCGTGCGCCAAATATCATGTAGTGCTAATTCTCTTAGAGAGGAGGCCAAGCGTTTAAGGTTCTTGTGGGGGATGCTGGAGAGTCCATTTGAAGTATCCAATGCTGTATTTAATGAAGCATTAAGATCTCCTCCCAAAAATAAAATACCAGACTGTACTTCTAATATTTTATGCATGAAATTCTGAAAAAAGAGATGCTGGGATTGATTGGGGCAGTATACGTTAGCCAGCATGATAGGTCTGCCATATAAGGAGCCTGTGAGGATTAGGTATCTGCCCTCCAGATCTCGGTGTGTTTGAAGGAGCTGAAATGGCGTATTCGCATTGATATCCTTATATCCTTACCCACCCCATTTTTTTTCCTGGGGCCTGACGCAAAATAAACCTTAGGGTAGCAGTGACTAAACCATCGAGGTTCATGTGCAGCTGAAAAGTGCGTCTCCTTTAAGTAAATGATATCTCCTCCTAGTCTATGTAGATCTCTCAAAACTATTGAGCGCTTACCTGGACTAATGAACCCTTTAACATTTACAGATATCAATTCCATAGGTTGAGATCTGACCTTAGATTGCAGAAATGCCATCTTTCCTGGAGGAGGAGAGAGGAGAAAAAAAAAGGGGGGGGAGCGGGAGAAGGGAGGGAATGAGAGAAGGGAAGAGGGAAGGAGGGGAAAAGAAGAAAAAGAGGGAGGGAGTAGAATCGAGATAAGTGAACTAAGAGAAGAGTAAATAGAGAAAAGTGCCTTGATTCTCAAGGCAAGATAGAAAAGCAGTGCAAAATCAATGCATCAAATATTATAATATAATTCTCATTTCTATCTTAGGAAGCACAAGTGAACAATATTTTAGCAGTAAATACAGTCAAAGAACAAAATTACAATTCAGGGAAAGTGTTCCCTGTGTTCTTACAAATCATATAAACTTTTAAAGATTATTAATTAAATGAATACATTCTTGGGGATGGTTACTTTTCATATCCCCTACTTATATCAATCCTTTTCAAAATGTAGGTTGTAACAGCCTGGATTAGTAATATACATATACACTTTTTGTAATATAACTAGTGGACAAGAGGAC
The DNA here is from genome assembly GCF_027579735.1 of Bombina bombina. Lineage (NCBI taxonomy): Eukaryota > Metazoa > Chordata > Amphibia > Anura > Bombinatoridae > Bombina > Bombina bombina. The sequence continues at coordinate 567,474,615 of NC_069505.1, read as the reverse complement.
TCAATCTCGGGAGCAATTATTACTGTGCATATTGTGTTATGGGCTTTTATTAGTAGGGAACTAGCCCAGCAGCGCGTCTCGGGATTATGACTATGGCACAACCTCCTAGGGTCCCACCATACCCAGCTTAGTCCTAGAGGGACATACAGGACCTCAGGCAGCTACGTGTCAAAACCATTTGAGAAGAATTATAACTATAAATCATGACTACATGAGTATAGGGAGCATCTGATGATAAATTATCCCTCAATCACCCACTCTATCTCATATGTGAACCCTTTTTGGTGACATGCCCCCAGGACCTGTGAAATATAAAACAGTACAAACAAACAGAATAAACAACAGTATATGATCAAAAATCAGAACTTATCTGAACTTGTCCTTGGTGCCACCCTAGTCTTTCACAGTCCAAACTATTTTCTATGTTATTGTCCTTTCTCACCAAGACACCAGGATTTCAACCTGGAAGTTGTTGGATTTCATCAGGTTCGTTGTCAACCTGGCCCGCTGGGGCCGCCGACAGTTTCAGAGGTGGCCTTATGTTCAGGCCAAGGGCTTGATTGAAAGAAGGTAAATCCTCTATGGTTCTGAAGACATGTGTTACGTTGTTCCTAGTGACAATTAGGCTCGTAGGAAAGCCCCATCTGTAAGGGAATTTTTTGTCCTTCAGTACCGTTGTAATGAATCTTAAGTCCCTCCTTTTTTGCAAAGTGTTCGGACACAGGTCAGAGTAGACTTCTATCTCTGTACCTCTGAATTCTATGGGCTGTTTAGCTCTGGCCAGTCGCAAGATGTCTTCTTTGTCCTTAAAGGATAATAATTTTAGTATTATGTCTCTGGGAGGAGCTCTATTTGGAGGCTTAGGATGCAAGGCCCTATGTGCTCTTTATATTGGAATTTCATGACCTGAATCTGCATTTTTAACATACTTGACAAACTCTTGTATATAAGCTTGGATTGCAGGGGGTTCAACCGTCTCTGGGACACCTCTCAGTCTGAGGTTGTTTCTTCTACTTCAATTTTCTAAGTCTTCAATTCGTTCCATTAATGTATGTACCGTGCTCTCTTGAGCTTGCATAAAGCTCGCTTGGAGTTGAAGGTCTGAATTGAGTGCTTCGTGTTTTTCTTCAATTTGGATCACTCTTTGGTCCACTGCTGTTATGTCTCTCTTCAGTTCACTAAACATAGACTTGAAATCCTTCATGGCGTCTTTTATATCTTCTTTAGAAGAAAGATGTCTGATGTCCTCTTTCGTCACAAAATTCTGATGCCTTATCACAGAGTCAGTGTAATGAACCTGCGCTGTTGTGGCTACTACATTTGGCTCAGGCCTTACAGCTGGTGCTGCCGGGTCTGCAGAAATCAGATAGTTCTCCATCATGGAGGATTGATTACTTTTTGTAGGTCTAGTATGTCTTTTACTTGTCATCACTAAGATCTAGGCCGCTGATCCAGCTGCTATTGTCTGTTAACTTTTCCTGTGCCCTGCTATAGGAGCATTCAAATCCTTATTCAGTATGCAAAGTGCAAAGTCCCAGGTAGAAGGTAATCTAGGACTTAGGCCCAACAGTTGTTGTCACTTAATCACTGTCTCCCAAAATTTATATTTTAGCTGAATAAACTTTAATAGGGTGATGGGAAGTGGGAGTACAGCCCCAAATCCGGTTCAAGTCACTGATGAAAGATCCTGTTTGCAGCTTGGAAGTTTACCGGACTGAAATCTGCTATCCCACTCCCAGCTTTGATGAGTCTTTTAATTGCAGTGAAGTTCACTCTACACTCACTGAACTAAACAGTAACCGAGTCCCCAAATTATTCCAGGCTTTTGGCCTAGTGCGGCCTAGCCCTGACTGCCACATGTATTTAGTTTGCAAGGAACCGGGCACTTATTCAGACTGTTGCGATATCGACAAGGTCAGCAAGCAAGCCAGTTGAGTGACCAGTGACCCCCTTAAAAATAGTAAAATTATCTGTTAGTAATTATATACCGGCAGCTATATCAATCTATGGGTTAACTCTGCTGCGTGTGCTCTGTGTGACGCCACCGGAGTACTCTACCGGGCTGTGATTTATACCTCCGTGCAGCCTTTCAAGATAGATGATCACTGTCCAATCATGGGGTAAGTACTTACAGAGTCCGCGGTAGACGTGTATCTCAGCGCCTGAGAGAGTATGTTGCGACCTGCTAGCCGTGTCACTGCTGCGTACACCGGACCGGGACTGATTACTGGCCTCTGCAAGATCCTTCTGTTCAACGAGACCTCTTCTCCGGCTGTCGCTTATAAAGGAGCACTGCCAAAGTCCGTAAGTGCTATGTTGCGATGTGGTTAGGCAAGACACTGGCTCCAATCCCCTCAATCAACAGGATATGCTCACAGGGCCGCAACTTCTTAGGTAGTCTCTTACCGACTAACGCTTATATTCAAGCGTGCCAAACGATCTCCCTGACAGGGGAATTAACTAATTATACTAGCTGTCGCCAATTGTAGGGGATAGTATGAAGGTGAATGTATTTATTTTAATGTAAAAACATCAGGGACTACGGAGCTTTCTTAACAGGCAGCCATTTCCAGTCGTGGCTTGGCTCCGCCCCCTGTAATGTATTTTTTATGTGTTTTGTGACACTTTTATGTTTTGTGAAACAGTAAACCTGAGCTCTAAAGTCGCAGTCATCATTTTAGCGTAAATCACAATTGTGCTCAAGCGATTGTGTTTACTTTCAACTCGTAATACCAGCCATAACTCTGGTGAGCGCAAACCGCATGATAAACCCCTTATTGCTCTGGCCCAAAGTGTTTTTTATAAAATATTACACGTTATGGAATATATAATGTCACTATGACATATTTATATATTAACATTTGAGTGCTTGAAGTGTATTCTGTTAAGTATTCTAACTGATTTGAACTATACATACTATAAAAGCCCTTTGCAGCCTTTTTTTCTAACACTTGAGACTTCAGGGCCGATTTATGAAAGTGCGAGTGGACATGATACAATGTCAGCATTAATCAATCATTGCACAAGCAGTTCTTGTGCAGATTTTCAGCCAATCGGCCGCTAGCAGAGGGTGTCAATCAGCCCGATCGTATAGGATCGGGCGGATTGATGTCCGCAGCCTCAAAGCAGGCAGACAAGTTATGGAGCAGCGGTTTCATAACTGCTGTTTCCGGCAAGCCTGACGGCTCGCGCGGAAACAGGGGCATCAAGCTCCATTCGGAGCTTGATAATTCGGCCCCTTCGTATCTTTGAGCCCTTACAACATTTTTTATACAATATTTATTTTCAAACAATTTTATCAGATAGTGTTTTTATGTGTGTAACTGTACTTTTAAATGTATAATTGATGTGTTTACTGCAACTTTTTTGACTTGCGAAACAGTTAAAGGGACCGTCTAGTCAAATAAAGAAGATAGGAAACAAAAGCGCAACCTCGATTCAAGTGGATTTTATTACACTTTTAAAAAATAAACAAAGCGCAAGTTAAGTAATGCACTTACCAAATACAAAAGATAAAAAGGCACATAGAAATTGAGCAGGCAAGACAGGAACAGCAGGGTACACCGGCAAAAATCATCACTTCCCACTAGGTAGATTCCGGATCCCAAATACACCTTCTGGCCTGTAGCAGCTTAGATTTCTGTAGTTTGTATCAGTCATACATCAAATGTAAACAACTCAACGCGTTTCCCTCGTTTAACGGACGGGCTCTTGAGAAAGCCCGTCTGCTAGTAGCTGTGTGTCATATAGATAACATTGTGCTAACTCCCATGGAGTTATTTAAGAGTCAACACTGATTGGCTAAAATGCATGTCTGTCAAAAGAAAGGGGGCAGTCTGCAGAGGCTTAGAAACCAGGTAATCACAGAGGTAAAAAGTGTAATAATATAACTATTGGATATGCAAAACTGGGGAATGGGTAATAAAGTTATTATCTATTTTTTTAAACAATAACAATTCTTGAGTAGACTGTCCCTTTAACCAGAGTTCTGAAGTCAATCTATCCTGACGCACTTTAAATTATTTGCGCTCAAGCGAACATGTTTGTTTTCAAATAGCAATATGGTGCTCCTTTTGATGTGCATAACAAGTTGCGATAAACTTCTTATCACTTGCGCACAATAGTTAGCGCCCCACTCATTATCTAGCTCTAAGTGAGCCAATAAGAGATATATGTTTGCAACCACCAACCAGTAGCTGGATCCCAATAGTGTATTGCTTCTACAGAGCCTACCTAGGTATGCTTTTCAACCAAGGATACTAAGGGAACATATTAAATTACATAATAGAAGTAGTTGGAAAACTGTTTAAAATGGTATGCTCTTTCTGAAAAAGAAAGTAATTAGCAGCTACAGCTAATCAGAAGGCTCATTAGAGCTAAACAAATCATGAATTCACTTCTCTGCTCTAGCTGCTCAGTTATATGGGAGTTGCCTCACACAAGTAGCTTTGTGTATAGCGGTCAGCTGAAACGCGCCAGCCTGCTAGCTGACTTAGGGACATATGGCATCTGTTCCTGTTTGTATTTAATATGACATGAATAATAGTTAAAGGGACGTTATACACTAGATTTTTCTTTGCATAAATGTTTTGTAGATGATCCATTTGTTTACTTATTCTGCATGAGCAACCTATCTTCCATATGTTTGACCAACTGTAGCAGAAAGGATTCTTTTGTAACTGATGTCCAAAGTGAAACTGATACCAGCTTTATTTTGAAGATTGATGTACTTGAGGTCAGTATATGTTAGATTGATATCTTTTTTAATTAAAAGTATTTTAATGTTTTATTTTTATACTCACATGTCTCGTTGAATAGCGTCTGTATAGCTTTACCCAAATATTTTAAGATGCTTTCATAGTGTTGACCAAATTTTGTCTCTTCTTTCCACTCTTCAGGATTTTGAAGACTTTCCCACCATTTATATAGTGGCTGAGGATGTTGAGTGTCACTGTTGTAATTTACAATGCGTAGGTCATTGAAAGAAACAACAGCAGTGAACACTGGCAGTCCAGGAATGGGATTTAAGAGTGTAGTGGCATAATATGTCAGTGAGTGATTACCTGAAAGCCAAGAATTAATAGATAGTTTATTACCACGGTGGTTGACAAATTTACATCAAACATAGACAAGCCAGACTATAATAACAGCCAATTACATCATTCAGAAGCCGGGAAAGAAATTAAAGGGACAGTAAAGTCAAAACTTTCATGATTCAGATAGAACATGCAATTTTAAACAAATTTCCACTTTACGTCTGTTATCAAATTTGCTTTGTTCTCTTGGTATCTTTTATTGCAGAGTAAAACTAAGTAGGCTCATAAGAGCTCAAGAGTGTGCACGTGTTTTTAGTACTCTATGGGAGCAGTGTTTTGCAACATTATTTGTTGCTTTGTTATACAATGTTGCAAAACACTGCTGTCATAGAGTACTAAAGACACGGGCACACTCCTGAGCTCTTATGAGCCTACCTAGTTTTACTCTTCAATAAAAGATACCAAGAGAAAGAAGCAAATTTGATATCAGAAGTAAATTGGAAAGTTGTTTAAAATTGCCTGCTCTGTCTGTATTATGAAAGTTTAATTTTGACTTTGCTATCACTTGAATTTATAGATAAATTTAGAAAAATATAAAGACAAATTCATTGACAAAGATAAGTATATGTAATAAACTTTATTAAATTCACGGATTAACTGGCAGAGCAGCACATTTTGTGAGATGGCCAAATTCATGCACATCAATTTCCTTTACCATTAGTGGAGGCTCATAAATGTTGTATGCAGGGGTTTTGTCCTTCAAAAAAAAGAATTTAATACAAGAATATATTTTTATTTATATTCATTATTCCTGATATCAGTGTTTTTAATGTATTTATTTTTTTATTTAGAGAGTGAAAGAGTGAAAGAGAGAGAGGGAAAGAGAGAGAGAGAAATAAAGAGAGAAAAAGAGAGAGAGAGTGAGAGAAAGAGAGAGAGAGAGTGAGAGAAAAAGAGAGAGAGTTAGAGAGAGAGAAAGAGAGAGAAAGAGAAAGAGAGAGGGAGAAAGAGAGAGAGAAAGAAAGAAAGAGAGAGAGAAAGAGAGAGAGAAAGAAAGAAAGAGAGACAGAGGGAGAGAGAAAGAGAGAGAGAGAGAAAGAGAGAGATAATATGAGTGGAACAGCTACTTAGGGTGATATACTGATTTATAGTTGTGATTATGGGCCAGATTATAAGTGGAGTGCTAAATATCACTTGCATGCAAGTAATATTAGTGCTCCACTTTGTAATACCAGTGCACGATAATGTCTTCATGCCCTCCAAGTCCAAACATAATAATGACCGGGCATTTGAAAATTCTTGTACCTACAATACTGTACGCCTAAACAAGAACATGCCTTTGTGACCCTGAGTTCAATAATGTAGGGCAAAAACCCAAAGAAAATTGCAACTTGCCACCAGTTCGTCAAAAAATATAAACTTTAATGCCAAGTATGGATGAAGTCCCACACCAAGCGGCAAACATGTAATTGAAAAGGAGTGCTTGAAAAAGAATGTGGCAAAAAAAATAATCAATCCACTTACTGAAATGTAAACCACAATGAGTAAGACCCAACCGGAACCTCTTCATGGGGAAGCAATACTGACTATCAGCTTTAGCAATCGCACTGTCCGTGCCTATGCTCCATCTTCACTGCCAGTCACTTACCCATTCACGTGGTGATCCATTGCAGTCACACAACACCTCCACTTCTCATTGGAGATACATGCACTGGATGTTGACGCCTCAGAGGCTACCACTGGTCATGCAGGGAACAACAACTCAACTAAGTCAACAAGGCTTAGAAAAGAGGTTCTCCTTAAAACTTAGCTTGTATTAACAAATAAGCACTAAAAATACATCCATGGAAAAGGTCAACAAGTAAAGAACACTGACTGGATATTGCTTATGCATTTTGGCTTGCTGCCGTACTCATAGCTACCAAAGTCAGTCTTGCTTTCAAAAAATAATCATTTAAACACATTCATTGGTTAAAATCTTCACTAAAAATCCATGCTAGTGATTTAAACTCTATGTATATCACTATTATCATCAAAAACTACTATCACAACTTAGCAACATTTATATCTACTCAATAATTATGTAAATATATACACATGCACAATTGTACAAATATAACAATCCATATATACAGTACAATGTTATAACAGTTCAGATAATGCCAAAGTGGATATGATCATGATGTAAACATGATTAGAAAAAGTATACATAAGTCTGCAATATATCCATACTGGATTTACCTTTTAAATTTTTAAAAAACAATGGTCAGACCTATGCAGTTATTAAATATCTTTACTAGTTTATGGAGATATAATTATATCTTCCTTGGGGGTTTATTTCATAATATATTCACTTAGATGTTGGTTCTGAAAATCCCCCAATATTTTGCCTTGTATATTTACTAGGTGTGATCAGTTCTAATCAACACCAGAAGCGGGTTTGTAAGAAATATATTATTCTATTACTTCCTGATCCTGGAATTGGGAACATTTTTAAATGATAGCAGGATATCAGATTAATTCCCAGTAAGGGATGGGCAAATGTTTCAAAACATTCGAAAACTATTTTTTTGTTATACATTTGTTTGTTCAAATTGAATTTTGAATATTCATATAACATTGTAACATTCTTTTTTTGAATGTTATTTTTAATTAAAAAGAACATTTTATTCAAATCAATTTTTTAATATTTAATTTCAATTTTTAAATAGTATTTCTAATCTACATATATCTTTTATAAATGTAATATGCAAATTCAAAACCAGCATTCGAAATTGAAACCAAAATTCAAAATCGAAAGTTACATTTAAAATTGTCACTAAAAGTCAAGATCGAAAGTTACATTCAAAAACTGGAAATAACATTTGATTTTTGAATTTTGAAGAATATTCGTTACAAACCAAATTTTGACAATAAAATTAAGTCTACAATTCAAATTTAGACACATTCACTTATCCCTATTCCCAGTATTAAATCTGAAACTGATAAGACAGCAGTAAATAGAACAGAAGCTGTAAAATAAAAAATAAGGTGGCTTAGGATATGTGGGTATATATATATATATATATATATATATATATATATATATATATATATATATATATATATATATATATATATATATATATAAAATAAGGTGGCTTAGGATATGTGGGTATATATATATATATATATAATATATATTCCAAAAGAAATGGTCGCACTCTCAGGTCTTTTAGTGAAAAATCGTAGTTAATTTTAATGAAACGTTTTCGGGGTATTCTTCCCCATCATCAGCATAAACATACAGTGCATCAAACAAACTTAAATAGAAGCATGTTGCTCATTAAACAAATCAAAAATAAATCAAAAGTACCTGTGTGTGAAAATTTCTCAGTGTGGTGACGCCAAACAGTGTGTGTGTGGACCGCATATTTTGCGTTCCACTATGAGGACCGGAAGTGTTAAGTGCAGTATTATATCCGGTATCCTCAATTTTATAGAAAAACTTATAATGTTATTTTATACATACAAGCTTACTGTGTTAATTAAGTTAAGTTACTAAGTATGTAATAGTGTTTCAATCTCTGTGCCGTTATTGACAGTGTATCACACTCTTTGTGTATTGTTGCAATTGCGTAAATTTATTTAGCCGGTGCCTTATGCACTGCTCATAGGCTCATATATATGTATGTACATTGTTCCCTGTTATCTAAATTACATCTCCCTTAGTGAAGTGTTACTACTGTCTGTTACGATGATCTCTGTGACAGGTTCTATAGAACTCGCTGTCATGTTCTAGTTGTCATAGTAACCATTTGTTGTGCCGGTTCTACTTGGGCGGATTGATCTATTGGTTTACCTTACTCAGATTAAACGTTATCCTATAGCCAGTATATGTTACCTTCATGTCTCACTGTTAACATGGTTTTATGGACTTCATTCATTTACATATTTCTTATGCTTGTCCTGGAGTGTGCTAGTTAAAGGCATATATAGGGGCTAAAAAGTATTCTCTGGCACTTATTGTATATAGTATCTGTATATCATCTCGAGTATGGTACATGTACTACCAAGCTGTCTTTGTGGATTATGTGGTTGATCCCCACAATTGAACCTAGATAACAGTAAAGAAAAATAAAAGCATCAAACCATCTAACATGGATAGAAAATACAAAAATACAAAAATAACTAATAAATAAATAGCAACCTATCTACTGTTGCTACATTACACACTTAGCTTTAGTAATGTATGATTGGTTTTGATTTTGTTCTAAATTATATCTATCTCTCTTGTGCCTGTATACACTTTACGTATAATATACACATCTTGGCTCTCTTAATGTGTATTAAAGACAGCTATTGTTGCCCTGTTAGTCCATATAGTAACTCCGTGTCATATTGCTATATAGTGATGTCCATCCTTAATACAATCTTTGGTTTCATCATAGTTAGACAGTCCTAGTACAGTGTCCCTATTTCTTGGTGTTGGCACAACCTGACCCTAAGGTGTATGGGGTATCATCCTCAATTGAATGGTTGATGTCATCTCTGTCATGGTTATATGTCCATGGTTCCTAGACCTGTGGCTTTTCTGGTGTTCCTGTCGGTTATTCTCTGCACGTTGAGATTGTCACCTTAAATTGGTGCAGATGGACGATCTCTATGTAGTTGCCATGGATTTAAAGGAAGCTCAGTGTTTTAAGACTGCATGAGAACTTGTTGGCAATAGGCATTAATATACCGAGTAAATAGAACAGAAGCTGTAAAATAAAAAATAAGGTGGCTTAGGATATGTGGGTATATATATATATATATATATATATATATATATATATATATATATAAAATAAGGTGGCTTAGGATATGTGGGTATATATATATATATATATATAATATATATATATATATGTATATGTATATAAACACACACACACATATATATATCAAAATAACAAGAGTATTGCATTGAGCAATGATATTTTTTTATTGGACTAACTATACATTTATAAGATGACAAGCTTTCAGACAAGATTCCTTTTTCAACACAGGGAGACAAAAAAGAGGCGCATGTGTGTACCAGTAGATAGAACCAAATAGAGGAAAACCACAACAGGGTACTCACATTTATTATGAGCACTCATACAGTGCTATCAGGCACGTACTGGGCATTCACAGCAACCCAGCTTGCTGCAATCCTATATGGCAACAGGATCACTCCAGAAGGATTCCTTAGAGGCTGCACGGAAGGCTTGTCCACAGAAGCTACTCCACACACTGGATACAAGGTCCCAGGAGCAAACACAGGAACAGGACAAAATCTTGACAGCAAAATAGACTCAATCCCAATTAAGAAAGGACATAGGTGGTCCTGTTCCTGTGTTTGCTCCTGGGACCTTGTATCCAGTGTGTGGAGTCGCTTCTGTGGACAAGCCTTCTGTGCAGCCTCTAAGGAATCCTTCTGGAGTGATCCTGTTGCCATATAGGATTGCAGCAAGCTGGGTTGCTGCGAATGCCCAGTACGTGCCTGATAGCACTGTATGAGTGCTCATAATAAATGTGAGTACCCTGTTGTGGTTTTCCTCTATTTGGTTCTATCTACTGGTACACACATGCACCTCTTTTTTGTCTCCCTGTGTTTTTTCCCAGATGTCTTTCTACATTTGATGTAAGGAGAGAGCAGCTGACGTGTCCATTGGTGCAGAATTCCCATTACACACTCATTCTGGATTTGAAATTTGGGACTTTTTATTCTTCCATTTTAATTTGGTTTGATATATTTCTTTGCAATTTTTATTCTGTTTTTGCATCATATTCTTTTTATTTTATCTGTATTTGTCCAGTCTGTTAGAGCGCCCCCTATTGGGATCCCCTTTGTGGGTTCTTTGTTTGTACTTCCTTTTTCAAGTCTGAAACAATACTGAGCAATTTGATGGAATTTACAGATTATATCTTAAAACACAGGCTAAAAAGTGTTACCGAGGTCTGAATGCAGGGGGAGGAGGGGTGTCATAAAAAAACATGATGGGGGTTTAGGAGACAGGAAGATAGTGTCAGTAAAAGATTACAGGCAGGGGAAAAAATATGGTAATGCACACAGCATATATTGACATAAAGTTATATATCAACATAGAATCCATATGAATAAACATGGGAAATTAGGTATACAGGGGAATATAAAATAGTCAATAAAAGGAGAAAGGAAAGAAAGAAAAAAAAGGGGAATAATAATAATGACAAAAGTGTGGACATAGGCTTTCCTGCGTACCTATGCATAGAGAGTGTGGAATATACAATGTAATTGACTACAGTATATGAAAGTACATATATTTGTTGTCAGAAGTCCAGAGAGTGCTTGGAATCATTTTCTGATATATATATATATATATATATATATATATATATATATATATATATATATATATATATATATATTTGCTGGGTTAGCACACATGATAATATGTGATCCAGGATTGCTCACGAGTTCGGAAGTTTTGCCCTTTTTTTTTTCTCCATTGACTTCTATGCACAAGTGATAGTAGCACATCCTCAAAAGTATTTTTAAGAGGCAGTCTGTGACTTGGCATATGACACAGAGGAGGCAGCTTCCTTAGCAACCGATAATTAAAAAAAAAAACAACATATTTACACTAAGCCAGGTCACATGTAAGACTATAATATTTTTCATGACTATGATTTCAGCAAAGGTGAAGCACAAATTAGCATGTCTATTTATTACACATAAAACAAACAATATTTAAAGTTAAAAAATTCCATGACCCACATCCACACTGGAAGGATGAACAAAGACATAAGTTATCATTGTCCAAATGAAACCTACACTATTCTCTAGCTGTTTTTACAAGATATTTACTCAAAGATTAATTGCATGCATAATCATTAATAAAGGGATGGTAAACTTTAACTAATCAAACGTCATATATGTAATCTTTGCCATTAAAAAGTATATGTGTACCTTTTTTTTGTTTTTAATCCATCTGTGGAAGGGTTAAATTAGTTCATTTAGTATTGCTTCTATTGCAATGTTATGCCGGCCCACTTGGATGAAATTTTTTTTTATAGTGACCTATTTATATCTGTCCTAATTGGCCACAGCAGAGAAGTTAACCTAAGTTACAACATGGCAGCTCCCATTGTTTTGTAGACACAATGGGCTATATTTAACAAACAGCAAATGCTACTGTCTCCACCTGAAGTTTTCAGCTCGCTGCGCCTTGTGGTTTTTTTGTTGCAGAAAGAGTTTCAAAATCACTAAGGAATAATAAATCCTCCAAAAGATAAATATATTTCCCTTTTGATTGTGTTGGGTAAAACACTGATTAAGGTTTACATTTAATGTGAGTGAATGATATTTCCTGTATGTCCTCTTCCTGAATGATTTCTTCATTATTTAATTCTTCCAAGTTTGTTACTGTATCTTAGTATCTTTATGTTAGAGCTATATGATCAGGGAGCTCCTTATCGTGAAAATTCGTTCTCATTTCCTTACATCTGTAAAATTATATATAATATGATACCCTTAAGCAGGCAAGTGAGTCACAATTATATATAAATATATTTGTTCTATCTTTATGTCTGTTGTGTTTTGTTTGTGGAATAAATTCCTCTTATACACACACATATACATTTACAGCTACACACATATATATATATATATATATATATTTATATTATTATTATTATTATTTTTATTTCTATTTTTATGTCTGTTGTGTTTTGTTTGTGGATTGAGTTCCTTTTATACACACACACACATATTTTAATATAAATATATAAATATATATATATATATATATATATATATATATATATATATATATATATATACATGGAGTGAGGTGGGTTTAGAGAAAAGCGCCTCTATAGAAATCTATTCCCACATTCCCTGTATAGGTTAGTATACAAACAAGTCTATTTTGTGTTGGAAATATACAAAAATAGAATATACACTGTATAGAATTCCAACCAATAATACAATGTTATATTATGGTAATCACTAATTGTAGTAGGTACACTCAATTGTGTGTGTTCACATATGTTCCATATATGTATTACCAAAAATAATAATAATAATGGAAACAATAATAAAAGTAGTCCAGCCACAAATTAGATGTGGAAGAGTAAATGTTGAAAATGAAATGATGCTTATCACACTCTATCCAGTAGGTATTGCACTTACTAGAACAAACCTCAATCGTATGAGGTAAGTTGCCGCCTCTTGTAAGTGAGAAACTTCAGGATTTCAGTAGTGTGGGTAGATGCCAGGCCGTCTGTGTCTTGCCTTCTCCTCTCAGAGTATGGATTCTGTATTCTGTGTCTTGCCTTCTCCTCTCAGAGTATGGGTTCTGTATGCTGGTGATGGAAATTCTCCAAATTCCCTGCAGTGTTATGTAGAAATAAAGGCAGATGAGAAATACATAGCGTAAAATCGTTTTATTAGATTAAAAAAATATTATAAAAAGACAAATGGCCACTCACATGTTCAATCCTCAAACATATGAGGTATGTAAAAGACACTCAGTATTAACCTGTGTTGCTCCACTTCGTGGATCTGGTGTGCAAGTGTTTTTCCCTTCAATTTCAAAGAAATGTCTTACAGAAATGTCTTACAAAACCACAGATCCAGTGGTGTCCGTTTTTTGTAGACCCAGGTAACACAGAGTTATTATAAAAACAATAATTTGTGCAAAGTGCAAATAGTAACAATGAAGTCAGAATTGACTCCTAAACAAACAAAATCTTGTATTAAAATTCCCGTACGCGTTTCAAAGCCTCTTAATATGCTTCTTCCTTCTACCTGGGTCTACAAAAAACGGACACCACTGGATCTGTGGTTTTGTAAGACATTTCTGTAAGACATTTCTTTGAAATTGAAGGGAAAAACACTTGCACACCAGATCCACGAAGTGGAGCAACACAGGTTAATACTGAGTGTCTTTTACATACCTCATATGTTTGAGGATTGAACATGTGAGTGGCCATTTGTCTTTTTATAATATTTTTTTATTCTAATAAAACGATTTTACGCTATGTATCTCTCTTCTGCCTTTATTTCTACATAACACTGTAGGGAATTTGGAGAATTTCCATCACCAGCATACAGAACCCATACTCTGAGAGGAGAAGGCAAGACACAGAATACAGAATCCATACTCTGAGAGGAGAAGGCAAGACACAGACGGCCTGGCATCTACCCACACTACTGAAATCCTGAAGTTTCTCACTTACAAGAGGCGGCAACTTACCTCATACGATTGAGGTTTGTTCTAGTAAGTGCAATACCTACTGGATAGAGTGTGATAAGCATCATTTCATTTTCAACATTTACTCTTCCACATCTAATTTGTGGCTGGACTACTTTTATTATTGTTTCCATTATTATTATTATTTTTGGTAATACATATATGGAACATATGTGAACACACACAATTGAGTGTACCTACTACAATTAGTGATTACCATAATATAACATTGTATTATTGGTTGGAATTCTATACAGTGTATATTCTATTTTTGTATATTTCCAACACAAAATAGACTTGTTTGTATACTAACCTATACAGGGAATGTGGGAATAGATTTCTATAGAGGCGCTTTTCTCTAAACCCACCTCACTCCATTTTTTCCACTGGAGGGATATCCCAGGACACCCCCCCTTTCTTTGAGATTAACGGCTGCCACTACTGAATCCCCTACCTACCCTGTTACTTACTCCACTTCCTGCGCTAACTAGATCTTGTAGGGCCCTACCCCCTACAGAGCACCCCCCACTATGTCCATATATATATATATATATATATTTGCTTTTAAATATCACTGTGGGTGCAAGGTTTTCTGTGTGGTATGTTGAGATTTTTTATATATATAGGCTGTCACAGTGACGAAGATCATCGGACTATTGTTAACAGTCATCGATCTCGCGTCTATTCGGCTTTTTCCCAACTTTATTTATACCCTGTCACTAAACGCTGACACTATACTAAAATGTTTAACCCCTATCCTGCCGCTCCTGGACCCCGCCGCAACTTTAATAAAGTTATTAACCCCTATCCCGCCGCTCCCCGACAACACTGCAACCTAAATAAAATGTATTAACCCCTATCCCGCTGCTCCCGGACCCAGCTGCCACTAAATAAACGTATTAACCCCTAAACCTCTGGCCTAACACATCACTACCATTAACTAAACCTATTAACCCCTAAACCGCCAGCCCCACACATCGACATAAACTAAATTAAGCTATTAACCCCTAAACCTAACAACCCACTAACTTTACATTAAAATTACAACATCCCTATCTTAAAATAAATTTAAACTTACCTGTAGAATTAATAGAGACTAAGAGGCATATTTAAGAAATGTGTTGCCGACCTGATCCGACAGTGCGGATCAGGTCTGCAAGACATCGCTGAATGCGGAGAGCAATACGCTCTCCGCATTTAACATTGCACCAGCAGCTCACAAGAGCTGCTGGTGCAACGCCGCCCCCTGCAGACTCGCGGCCAATGGGCCACCAGCAGGGGGTGTCAATCAACTCGATCATACTCGATCGGGTTGAATTGTTGCGATTCCTGTCTGCCTGCTCAGAGCAGACGGACAGGGTTATGAAGCAGCGGTCTTTGTGATCACGGCTTCATAACTGCTGTTTCTGGCGAGTCTGAAGACTCGCCAGAAACACAAGCCGTCAAGCTCCTTTCGGAGCTTGATAGATAGGCCCCATATTCTAAACTATTAATTAACCTACCCTAACTATTATACTAAAATTACATTAAACTACCAATTCAATAAACTATATTACATATTAAAAAACCCTAACCCTACTCAAATTATTTAAATATACTATTAAACATTACTAAATTACAAAAAAAAATAAACGCTAAGTTACAAAAAATAAAAAACACTAAATTAAGATAAAAACAAACCACATTATCAAAAATAAAAACGAATTACACCTTATCTAATAGCCCTATCAAAATAAAAAGCCCGCCCAAAATACACCCCCAGCTTACAATAAACTACCAATAGCCCTTAAAAGGGCCTTTTGCGGGGCATTGCCCCAAAGAAATCAGCTCTTTTACCTTTAAAAAAAAAACACAAACAGTCCCCAACAGTAAAACCCACCACCCACCCAACCAAACCCCCCAAATAAAAACCCTATCTAAGAAACCTAAACTCCCCATTGCCCTGAAAAGGGCATTTGTATGGGCATTGTCCTTAATAGGGCATTTAGCTCTTTTACCTGCCCAGATCCTACTCTAAAAATAAAACCCACCCAAAAAACCCTTAAATAAACCTAACACTAATCCCGACAATCCACTTACAGTTTTTGAAGTTCTGCTTGATGGATCCATCCAGCTGGCAAGAAGTCTTCATCTGGGCGGCAAGAAGTATTCACCTGGATGGCCTCTTCCATCTTCATCCATTCGACAAAGTCTTCATCCATGCGGCTTCTTCTATCTTCATCCATCTGACGCAGAGTTGGTCCATCCTGAAGACATCCTCTTCAATACGGTCGCCACTCCTCTTCAATACGGTCGCCGCCGTAAACTGGAACATGAATGCAAGTCATCCAATAGAATGAGTGACGTCAGCCAATAGAATGAGAGCTCAATCCTATTGACTGTTCAAATCAGTCAATAAGATTTGAGCTCAATCCTATTGGCTGTTTCAATCAGCCAATAGGATTGAGCTCTCATCCTATTGGCTGTGTCAATCAGCCAATAGGATTGAGCTCTCATCCTATTGGCTGATTGGAACAGCCAATAGGATGAGAGCTGCTCAAATCCTATTGGCTGACTGGAACAGCCAATAGGATTTTTGCAGCTCTAATCCTATTGGCTGATTGGAACCTTTCAGCCAATAGGTATGCAAGGGATGCCATCTTGGATGACGTCACTTGCATTCAAGCTCCAGTTTACGGCAGTGACCTTATTGAAGAGGAGCTCAGCGTCAGATGTCTTCAGGATGGACCCCCTCCACGCCGGATAGATGAAGATAGAAGAGGCCGCATGGATGAAGACTTCGTCGGATGGATGAAGATGGAAGAGGCCGTCCGGATGAAGACTTCTTGCCAACCGGATGAAGACTTCTTGCAGGCTGGATGGATCCTTCAAGCGGAACTTCAAAAACTGTAATTGGATCATCGGGCGTTAGTGTTTATTTAAGGGTTTTTTGGGTAGGTTTTATTTTTAGAGTAGGGACTGGGCAGGTAAAAGAGCTTGATGACCTTTTAAGGTCAATGCCCAAACAAATGCCCTTTTCAGGGCAATGGGGAGCTTAGGTTTTTTTAGATAGGATTTATATTTGGGGGGTTTGGTTGAGTGAGTGGTGGGTTTTACTGTTGGGGGCTGTTTGTATTTTATTTTACAGGTAAAAGAGCTGATTTCTTTGGGGCAATGCCCCACAAAAGGCCCTTTTAAGGGCCATTGGTAGTTTATTGTAGGCTAGGTTTTTTTATTTTGGGGGGGCTTTTATATTTTGATAGGGCTATTAGATTGGGTGTAATTCGTTTTTATTTTTGATAATATGTTTTTTTTTCTTTTCGTAATTTAGTGTTTTTTATTTTTGTAACTTAGTAATGTTTAATAGTATATTTAAATAATTTGAGTAGGGTTAGGGTTTTTTAATATTTAATAAAGTTAATTTAATTGGTAGTTTAATGTAATTTTAGTATAATAGTTAGGGTAGGTTAATTAATAGTTTAGAATTAGTTTATTTAAATTCTACAGGTAAGTTTAAATTTATTTTAAGATAGGGATGTTGTAATTTTAATTTAAAGTTAGCGGGTTGTTAGGTTTAGGGGTTAATAGCTTAATTTAGTTTATGTCAATGTGGGGGGCTGGCGGTTTAGGGGTTAATAGGTTTAGGTAATGGTAGTGATGTGGGAGGCCAGAGGTTTAGGGGTTAATAAGTTCATTTAGGTTGCGGCGGGGTCGGGAAACGGCGGAATACGGGTTAATACTTTTATTTCGGTGGCGGCGATGTAGGTGCGGCAGATTAGGGGTGTTTAGACTCGGGGCTTATGTTAGGGTGTTAGGTGTAAACGTAACTGTTTTTTACCATAGAAATCAATAGGATTTCTGGCACATCGAACATAAGCTTTCACTGTATTCAGACTCCCATTGATTCTTATGGCATCCGTGGCCTCCAGGGTGGTGGATTGAAAACCAGATACGCTGGGCCGGAATAGTCACGAGCGTACCTGTTAACTATTTGATAACTTTTAAAAAGTGTCAAATAGTGCCGAATGTGTATTCGGGACATCTGCAATGACGTAAGCATTGATCTGTGTCGGATTGAGACCGGCGGATCTTATGTTACGTCACAGATTTCAACTTTTGCCGGTCTGTAGGCTTTGATAACTACGTTGGATCAAGCCCGCCACAATTACCCTTGCGAATTCCAGCATATTTGCGGTTGACGGCTTGATAAATATCCCCCAATTAGTTATTTTCCCTTACACATTATATAAAAAAGACCAATTCTTTTAAGTTTGCCATCTTAAGGATTATTGAGGGTATGAGGGTATGTATTTTGAAGACAGTTGGATATTAGTGGCAATAGATGTAGAGTCATTATACTCTTCAATACCACACAAAGAAGGCATTGCAGCCTGTGAATATTTTTTAGAACAAAGGGGTCACATATTCTCTAAACACACAAAATTTGTTAATAAGTTACTAAGTTTTGTGTTAGAACACAATTTCTTTACATTTGGAGGCAAATTCTATCAACAGGTGAGGGGCACATCAATGGGAACTTGCTGTGCCCCCACTTATGCATGCCTATATTTAGGCAAATGGGAAAGGGATGTCGTCTATGGGGGAAGCCAGAGTGCAAACATAAAACTCTGGCTCGATTCATAGATGACATTCTATTATTTTGTTCAGGAACAGAGCAAATGTTGCATCATTTTATGAAAGAATTAAATATTAACAACTATAACCTAAAATTTACATATGATTCCAACAAAACAGCAATTACTTTCTTGGATCTAAGAATTTCAGTACAAAATAATAAGATAATAACTAGTACTTATAGAAAAAAGACAGCGGGGAACAATTTATTAATGGCAGATAGTCACCATCCCCCCTCCCTGATTAAAAACATTCCTAAAGGACAATATTTGAGACATTGCAGAAATTGCACAGAATCCAATACATTTAAAAAAGAGGCAGGATCATTAAGTAAAAGATTTATAGATAGAGGATATTCTCAGAATGTACTGAAAAAAGCTTATACTTCTGCTATTAAAAGTAATAGAGAAGAACTACTATACAAGGAGAAAGAAGTTGATCAAGAAAATAAAATTAGATTCATTTCCATTTTTAACAATAAATGGCAAGACATTAGAGCTAAACTAAAGAAACATTGGCCTATTCTTACTTTAGATAGAGATATTGTAAACTTTGTAGGAGATAGACCTCTAATGTCAGCTCGTAGAGTTCCAAATTTGAAGGATAGGTTAGTCCAGAGTCATTTCACAGATACATCAAAAGCTAATTGGTTACAAAAATATCAAGATAAAGAAGGAAATTTTAAATGTAAAAAATGTTCAGTTTGTTGCAATATGCAACAAGGCACATACTTTGTAGACAAATATGGCTGTAGTAATAAAATAAGAGGTAAAATCAATTGCAAAGGTGAGGCAATTATCTACCTGGCTTTCTGTTGTTGTGCCATGTACTATGTGGGCAAAACCTATCGTGAACTGAAAGAAAGGATTAAAGAACATAAAAGGGACATTTCAAATGTGGTTAAAACGAGTAGCATAGCAAGACACTTTAAGCTATTTCACAACAGTAATGAAGAAACACTAAGATTCGTGGGATTGGAGAAGGTAGATATAACGACAAGAGGTGGTAACTTAGATAAAATATTGCTACAAAAAGAATGTAGGTGGATATATGAACTTAAAGCCCTAAAACCATATGGGCTTAACGAAGAAATAAATTATGCTCCTTTTCTCTAATTCATAAATATGAAAACAATAATGGAACTTCAGGGTATGAAGAATACATACAATTTAATAAATATTAGATGTCCTGAAAATAGGAGAATATATGATCTCAATACCCAGAAATTTTACAACAAGGATAATGAAGTGTTAGTCTCTTTACTCGAACTCTAAAATTGATGTCAGAATGTTGCAATAAATATGATATAAATGAATAAATAAATTAACAATATTCATTGCAATAATAAAAAACTATAATATATAAAAGTAAAAATGCCAAGCAATGAAAATTATGACATTTCTTTGTATATAAATAAAATTGTTTTCAAGATAATTACATGTAACAACATTGTATTAAAATAGAATGAAATAATGTATATATATGTTTTAATTTAAACCATAAATTCCTCAATCTATGGATGAAGTTAATCTACAATATTGAGTAATGCCATATTAGAATACTATTATTTCACCTAAAGGGCGGTACAAACTAAACGGTACAAAAGGTCTGAACTTTGACCAATGAGAAAGAAGCCGGATGAAGCCTTAAACAAGCAACCAGTAAGGGTGAAACGCGCGTAGCTGAGAGCTAAATCAAACTGAGGGCTGCAGCTGAGCCCTCAATATTACGTTAAACCAACAAAAAGAAAAACAATGGTGCAATGTTTGACACACTCGTTGTGAGTTGGAAGAAAGGAATAATTGAAGAGTGCATGTGAGTATTCCCTAAGGGGAGGAAAAAGGAAAACCGGAGATCTACAATCAAGGTAAAGCTTTTGATACTTGTTACCTATGTTGCAACATAATGGATACAGACAGCCTAGCAAGGTGTGCAGAAGTCTAGTTACATAAGCCCTAATTCCTTGAGGCGTCACACAGTCAGCAACTATTACGGATAAACTTTACAAGCTTAAATTCACATGCACCAAAGTGACATACAGCACAATATTATAACTCTTAGAGTGATCTCTTACCTTTGCACCATTATTCAAAACGAACATTTTCACCAAAGTCCTAGTATGTTCAAGGACTTTTCATATGGCTGAAGAATGCAATTTGCAACACTTGAGAAATAAAATTGTTTGGGATATACTTGAGGTCCAATATTGGACTTTAATCACAATAGTCTGTTATAAGGACATAATACAATGTGTAAAACAAGTGGGCCCACGTTCGTTATTTAATAATAGTGATTTTTCTTTAAGTTGGCAGTGAATAAATCATATGTGCATAAGGAGAATTGTTCTTTATATGTGACCTTATTATTATTGTCCTCTGTAATTTGAATGTAGGTGTTGTGATGATATGGGAGCAATCATATTTTGAATACATAGTGGTATGGAATTTAAAGGGGTAGTAGACCTTTGTAGGAATCGCTAGTTATTGAACAATTTAACCCTATACTCTGGTGCCGGATAAAGGGATCTAATAGTGAGGATTAATCTCCCCACAATCTTCTCTTCCAAATTATTATTTAAATAAATTATTCCCCCCGAGCACAGTGCTGATCTGATATTAACTCATAAGTCAGATCACTCGAATGAGTTAGTGAAAATAAGTGAAGTGGTGCGAATCAAACTTAATATTCTATATATATATACACATATACTGTATGTATATATATATATATATATATATATACATACGTATATGTATATATATATATATACATATATATTTATATACACACACATACATACACACACATACATACACACATACATATATAAATATTCTATATAATAAATAATAATATATAAAATGCTAGATTACAATTGGCCAACTATAGTTAGCATGGGCACGATCTTGCATATTGTGCATGCCTTAAATTGCGCTTGTATTACAAGTTAAAAGTAAATGCATTCACTTGAGCGCAAAAGAAATTAACGCGTGTTGGGTTAGCGTGACTTAAGACCTTGCAGAAAGATCTACGGCCAGATTATAAGTGGAGCGGTATTTTGGGCTTTCCCTCATGCATAAGCACCGCTAAAAGAAATATTTTAACGTGGACGAGTTAGGGCTCATATTACAAGTTAAAGGGACACAAAGCCCAATTTTTTTTCCTTCATGACTCAGATAGAGCAGCAATTTTAAGCAAATTTCTAATTTACTCCTATTATAAATTGTATCTTTGTTCTCTTGCTATCTTTATTTGATAAAGCAGAAATGCAACTCTCAATCAAGCAAACTGGGAACAAGTCAAGGGTTCCCAGTTTGTTTGATTAAGAGCTTGCATTTGTATTGCTGTATTAGGGACCCAGGTTTTGGGAGAGACCTTGACGTGGTACCTGGGCTTGTCCCATTTGGCCAGATGCGGTAAATAACTCTTCCAGTTTAGCTTTTAATCTTAGCTGAGAGCTTGCAAGTGAGTGCTGGACTGTCTCTGTGTGTTGTATTCATTTATTTTGTATTTTTCCTATGGGCCTTGCACCCAGACTTGTCTGGGGCTAACTGCCTGTGACTCTGGAGACAGCACAGCTTCCTGAGAGTGCTATGGCACCCAGGGCTGAGCATGTTGCAGGGTCATGGGATGTGTACCCAGTCCAGTCTGAAAGTGCAGTCCCCTTCCGTGTTTTGTATATGTCTAGGGAGATTACATAAGTCTGTGAACCCTGACTTGTTCCCAGTTTGTTTGATTGAGAGCTTGCATTTGTATGGCTGTATTAGGGACCCAGGTTTTGGAAGAGACCTTGACGTGGTACCTGGGCTTGTCCCATTTGGCCAGATGCGGTAACTAACTCTTCCAGTTTTGCTTTTAATCTTAGCTGAGAGTTTGTAAGCGAGTGCTAGGCTTTCTCTGTGTGTTGTATTAATTTATTTTGTAATTTTCCCTATGGGCCTTGCACCCAGGCTTGTCTGGGGTTAACTTCCTTTGACTCTGGGGACACATCACAGCTTCCTAAGAGTGCTATTAGCACCCAGGGCTGAGCATGTTGCAGGGTCATGGGATGCGTACCTAGTCCAGTCTAAGGGGTCAATTTATCAAGCTCCGTATGAAGCTTGATGCCCCTTGTTTCCAGAAGTTATGAAGCAGCTGTCTAAAGATCAGATCGAATACAATCAGGTTGATTGACACCCCCTACTAGTCTGGCCGATTGGCCGCAAATCTGCAGGGGGCGGCATTGCACCAGCAGTTCACAAAAACTGCTGGTGCAATGATAAATGCTAACAGTGTATACTGTCTGCATTTATCGATGTGTGGCGGACATGATACGCTACATAAATAAATTTACCCCTAAGAGTGCAGTCCCCTTCCGTGTTTTGTACATATGTAGTTATGTGTTTATATGTATATATATATATATATATATATATATATATATATATATAAACACACATATATACATATTAATACATAAACACAAATGTAGATATATATATACATATATTTATTTCATGTAATTGGCAAGAGTCCATGAGCTAGTGACATATGGGATATACAATCCTACCAGGAGGGGCAAAGTTTCCCAAACCTCAAAATGCCTATAAATACACCCCTCACCACACCCACAAATCAGTTTTACAAACTTTGCCTCCTATGGAGGTGGTGAAATAAGTTTGTGCTATGATTTCTACGTTGATATGCGCTTCTCAACATTGTTGAAGCCCAATTCCTCTCAGAGTACAGCGAATGTCAGAGGGATGTGAAGGGAGTATCACTTATTTGAATACGATGATTTCCCTAACGGGGGTCTATTTCATAGGTTCTCTGTTATCGGTCGTAGAGATTCATCTCCTACCTCCCTTTTCAGATCGACGATAACTGTTTTAGTACTGGTTTGGCTATCTGCTATATGTGGATGGGTGTCTTTTGGTAAGTATGTTTTCATTACTTAAGACACTCTCAGCTATGGTTTGGCACTTTATGCATTTATATAAAGTTCTAAATATATGTATTGTACTTATATTTGCCATGAGTCAGGTTCATGTATTTCCTTCTGCAGACTGTCAGTTTCATATTTGGGAATGTAAACATTTTTAAGAAATTTATTTCTTACCTGGGGTTTAGTCTTTTTTCAATTGACTACTTCTTGTAATTGCGGGTATTAGGCCCACGGGTGTGTCAAATGCGAAACTTTATTGCGTCATTCTTGGCGTGAAAATTTTTTTTGGAGCGAAAAAGTGCGTTTATGTCGCAACTTCGTCATTTCCAGTGTCATACGTGACGCCGAGACCTTTCACACGGCGGTGTCATTAGTGATGCAAGTGTGTCATTTCCGGTCATTTTTGGCGCCAAAAAAAGACTTTACGTTACATTGTGCATCATACTTGGTGCCAAATTTTTTTCATTATTTCTATACCCCTTGTTTGTTTGCCTCTTGCTTTTTGCTTTCAGAGGCCTATGCTATTGCATTTTTTCCCATTCCTGAAACTGTCATATAAGGAAATAGATAATTTTGCTTTATATGTTGTTTTTTTCTCTTACATTGAGCAAGATGTCCCAATTTGATCCTGTCTCAGAAGTTTCTGCTGGAACATTGCTGCCTGACATCGGTTCTACCAAAGCTAAGTGCATTTGTTGTAAAGTTGTAGAAATTATTCCACCAAATGTCATTTGTAACAGTTGTCATAATAAACTTTTACATGCAGATAGTGTTTCCATCAGTAATAGTACATTGCCAGTTGCAGTTCCTTCAACTTCTAATGTGCATGATATACCTGTAAATTTTAAAGAATTTGTTTCTGATTCTATTATGAAGGCTTTGTCTGCTTTTCCACCTTCTAATAAACGTAAAAGGTCTTTTAAAACTTCTCATTTAGCTGATGAAATTTCAAATGACCAACAACATAATAATTCATCCTCTTCTGATGAGGATCTATCTGAAACAGAAGATCCTTCCTCAGACATTGACACTGACAAATCTACTTATTTATTTAAAATAGAGTATATGCGTTCTTTATTAAAAGAAGTGTTAATTACTTTGGATATTGAGGTAACCAGTCCTATTGACGTTCAGTCTAATACACATTTAAATGCTGTTTTTAAACCTCCTGTGGTTTCCCCAGGGGTTTTTCCCATTCCTGAGGTTATTTCTGATATGATTTCTAGGGAATGGAATAAGCCAGGTACTTCTTTTATTCCTTCTTCAAGGTTTAAAAAATTGTATTCTTTACCAGCAAAATCTATAGAGTTTTGGGAAAAAATCCCCAAAGTTGATGGGGCTATTTCTACTCTCGCTAAACGTACCACTATACCTATGGAAGATAGCACTTCCTTTAAGGATCCTTTAGATAGGAAGCTTGAATCTTATCTAAGGAAGGCCTATTTATATTCAGGTCATCTTCTCAGACCTGCTATTTCTTTGGCTGATGTTGCGGCTGCATCAACTTTCTGGTTGGAAAATTTAGCGCAACACGAATTGGATTCTGACATATCTAGCGTTGTTCGCTTACTGCAACATGCTAATCATTTTATTTGTGATGCCATTTTTGATATTATCAAAATTGATGTTAGATCCATGTCTTTAGCTGTTTTAGCTAGAAGAGCTTTGTGGCTTAAATCTTGGAATGCTGATATGACATCTAAATCTAGATTACTATCTCTTTCTTTCCAAGGTAATAATTTATTTGGTTCTCAGTTGGATTCTATTATTTCAACTATCACTGGGGGAAAAGGAGTTTTTTTTGCCTCAGGATAAAAAACCTAAGGGTAAATCTAAGGCTTCTAACCGTTTTCGTTCCTTTCGTGAGAATAAAGAACAAAAACTCAATCCTTCCCCAAGGAATCTGCTTCCAATTGGAAGCCTTCCTCAAATTGGAATAAATCCAAGCCATTTAGGAAACCAAAGTCAGCCCCTAAATCCGCATGAAGGTGCGGCCCTCATGCCAGCTCAGCTGGTAGGGGGCAGATTAAGGTTTTTCAAGGATTTTTGGATAAAATCTGTCCCAAATCATTGGATTCAGAGCATTGTCTCTCAAGGGTATCGAATAGGATTCAAAGTAAGACCTCCTGTGAGAAGATTTTTTCTCTCACGCATCCCTGTAAATCCAGTAAAAGCTCAGGCTTTTCTGAAGTGTGTTTCAGATCTGGAGTCTTCAGGGGTAATCATGTCAGTTCCTCCTCAGGAACAAGGTTTGGGGTTTTAATCAAACCTATTCATTGTACCAAAGAAAGAAAATGTATTCAGACCAGTTCTGGATCTAAAAATTTTGAATCGTTATGTAAGAGTACCAACTTTCAAGATGGTGACTATAAGGACTATTCTGCCTTTTGTTCAGCGAGGACATTATATGTCCACAATAGACTTGCAGGATGCATACCTTCACATTCCGATTCATCCAGAACACTTTCAGTTTCTGAGATTCTCTTTTCTAGACAAGCATTACCAATTTGTTGCTCTTCCATTTGGCCTAGCAACAGCTCCAAGAATCTTTTCAAAGGTTCTGGGTGCCCTACTATCTGTAATCAGAGAACAGGGTATTGCGTTTCCTTATTTGGACGATATCTTGGTACTAGCTCAGTCTTTACATACTGCAGAATCTCACACAAATCAATTAGTGTTGTTTCTTCGGAAACATGGTTGGAGGATCAATTTACCAAAAAGTTTCTTGATTCCTCAGACAAGGGTCACCTTTTTAGGCTTCCAGATAGATTCAGTGTCCATGACTCTGTCTCTAACAGACAAGAGACGTTTAAAATTGGTCGCAGCATGGCGGCTCCTTCAGTCTCAGTCATTCCCTTCAGTGGCTATGTGCATGGAAGTTTTAGGTCTCATGACTGCAGCATCGGACGCGATCCCCTTTGCTCGTTTTCACAGGAGACCTCTACAGCTTTGTATGCTGAATCAATGGTGCAGGGATTATACAAAGATATCACAATTAATATCCTTGAATCCCAATGTACGACACACTCTGACATGGTGGATAGATCACCATCGTTTGGTTCAAGGGGCTTCTTTTGTTCACCCAACCTGGACTGTGATCACAACAGATGCGAGTCTTTCAGGTTGGGGAGCTGTTTGGGGATCTCTGACAGCACAAGGGGTTTGGAAATCTCAAGAGGCGAGATTACCAATAAATATTTTAGAACTCCGTGCAATTCTCAGGGCTCTTCAATTCTGGCCTCTGCTAAAGAGAGAACTGTTCATTTGTTTTCAGACAGACAATATCACAACTGTCGCTTATGTCAATCATCAGGGCGGGACTCACAGTCCCCAAGCTATGAAAGAAGTATCTTGGATACTTGCCTGGGTGGAATCCAGCTCCTGTGTAATCTCTGCGGTGCATATCCCAGGTGTAGACAATTGGGAGGCGGATTATCTCAGCCGCCAGACTTTACATCCAGGGGAGTGGTCTCTCCATCCAGATGTGTTTTCTCATATTGTTCAGATGTGGGGGCTTCCAGAGATAGATCTCATGGCCTCTCATCTAAACAAGAAACTTCCCAGATACCTGTCCAGGTCCAGGGATGTTCAGGCGGAAGCAGTGGATGTGCTGACACTTCCTTTGTGTTATCAACCTGTTTACATCTTCCTGCCTCTAGTTCCCCTTCCAAGAGTGATCTCCAAAATCATCATGGAACAGTCTTTTGTGTTGCTGGTGGCTCCAGCATGGCCACACAGGTTTTGGTATGTGGATCTGGTTCGGATGTCCAGTTGCCTGCCTTGGTCACTTCCGTTACTTCCGGACCTACTATCTCAAGGTCCGTTTTTCCATCAGGATCTCAAATCATTAAATTTGAAGTTATGGAAATTGAACGCTTAGTTCTAAGTCATAGAGGTTTCTCTGACTCAGTGATTAATACTATGTTACAAGCTCGAAAAATCTGTCTCTAGGAAGATTTATCATAGAGTTTGGAAGACTTACGTTTCATTGTGTTCATTCTCCTGGGATTCTTTTAGAATTTCTAGAATTTTACAGTTCCTTCAGGATGGTTTGGATAAGGGTTTGTCTGCAAGTTCCTTGAAAGGACAAATCTCCGCTCTTTCTGTTTTATTTCACAGAAAGATTGCTATACTTCCTGATATTCACTGTTTTGTACAGGCTTTAGTTCGTATTAAGCCTGTCATTAAATCTATTTCTCCTCCTTGGAGTCTTAATTTGGTTCTGAAGGCTTTACAGGCTCCTCCATTTGAGCCTATGCATTCTTTGGACATTAAACTACTTTCTTGGAAAGTGTTGTTCCTTTTGGATATCTCTTCTGCTAGAATAGTTTCTGAGCTATCTGCTCTTTCTTGTGAGTTTCCTTTTCTGATTTTTCATCAGGATAAGGCAGTTTTGCGGACTTCTTTTCAATTTTTACCTAAGGTTGTGAATTCTAACAACATTAGTAGAGAAATCGTTGTCCCTTCCTTGTGTCCTAATCCTAAGAATTCTTTGGAGAGATCCTTACATTCTTTGGATGTGGTAAGAGCTTTGAAATATTATGTGGAAGCTACTAAAGATTTCAGGAAGACTTCCAGTCTATTTGTTTTATTTTCTGTTCCTAAGAAAGGTCAGAAGGCTTCTGCTATTTCCTTGGCTTCTTGGTTGAAACTTTTGATTCATCAAACTTATTTGGAGTCGGGTCAGGCCCTGCCTCAGAGAATTACAGCTCATTCTACTAGATCAGTCTCCACTTTGTGGGTATTTTAAGAATGAAGCTTCAGTTGATCAGATTTGCAAAGCGGCGACTTGGTCCTCTTTGCATACATTTACTAAATTCTACCATTTTGATGTATTTGCTTCTTCGGAAGCAGTTTTTGGTAGAAAAGTTCTTCAGGCAGCTGTTTCAGTTTGATTCTTCTGCTTTTTGATTTAAGTTTTTTTCTTTCAAAAATGAAAATAAACTTATTTTTTTGGGTTGTGGATTAATTTTTTCAGCGAAATATGGCTGTTTTTATTTTTATTCCCTCCCTCTCTAGTGACTCTTGAGTGGAAGACTCCACATCTTGGGTATTGATATCCCATATGTCACTAGCTCATGGACTCTTACCAATTACATGAAAGAAAACATAATTTATGTAAGAACTTACCTGATAAATTCATTTCTTTCATATTGGCAAGAGTCCATGAGGCCCACCCTTTTTATGGTGGTTATGATTTTTTGTATAAAGCACAATTATTTCCAAATTTCTTTTGTTGATGCTTTCTACTCCTTTCTTTATCACCCCACTGCTTGGCTATTCGCTAAACTGAATTGTGGGTGTGGTGAGGGGTGTATTTATAGGCATTTTGAGGTTTGGGAAACTTTGCCCCTCCTGGTAGGATTGTATATCCCATATGTCACTAGATCATGGACTCTTGCCAATATGAAAGAAATTAATTTGTCAGGTAAGTTCTTACATAAATTATGTTATATATATATATATATATATATATATATACACACACACACATATACATATACACACACACACACACATACATATCCATCTTCAGACATGTATATGTATGTATCTCTGTGTTAAAGTCCTTTGCCTGCCTTTTATTTTTCTAACAACTGAGACCTTGGGGTTGCCGGAAACAAAAGTGAGGAAGCAGCGGTCAAGCCTTTGGCCTCTAGTTATGAAGCCGTCTACTTTCCAGCATTTGCCGGCCCAATACGCTCGCCTAAGCTCGCCTACCATCGCTGCCGAGGACCTGAATACGTTCGCCAAAGTTATCAAGAAAGCTGTCAAGAAGCCGCGCACCAAGTTTGGAGCGATGAGCAGTGGACTGTTGTTAACTGACAGTAATCGATCTCGCTGCTCATCGGCTTCTTCGCAGCTTTATTGCTACCCTGTCACTAAGCACCCACACTAAACTACACTGATTAACCCCCTAAACATCCGCTCCCGGAGCCCCCCGCAACTAAATAAATTTATTACCCCCTAAACCGCCGCTCCTGGACCCCGCCGCAACTCTAATAAATGTATTAACCCCTAAAACCGCCGCTCCTGGACCCCGCCGCCACCTACATTATACCTATTAACCCCTAATCTGCCGCCCCCTATACCGCCGCCACCTATATTAAAGTTATTCACCCCTATCCTGCGGATCCCGGACCCCGCCGCAACTAAATAAATTGTTTAACCCCTAAACTGCCGCACCCGGAGCCCACCGCCACCTACATTACATTTATTAACCCCTATCCTGCCCCCCACTACACCGCCGCCACCTACATTAAACTCATTAACACCTAAACCGCCGCTCCCGGACCCCGCCGCAACTAAATTAAATGTTTAACCCCTAAACCGCCGCTCCCGGACCCCGCCGCCACCTATATTAAACTTATTAACCCCAATCCTGCCTCCCTATACCGCCGCCACATATATTAAACTTATTAACCCCTAAACCTAAGTCTAACACTAACACCCCCCTAACTGTAATATTATTTTAATAAATCTAAATAAAACTTACTATTATTAACTAAATTATTCCTATTTAAAAATAAATACTTACCTGTAAAATAAACCCTAAGATAGCTACAATATAATTAATAATTATATTGTAGCTATTTTAGGGTTTATATTTATTTTACAGGCAACTTTGTATTTATTTTAACCAGGTACAATAGTTATTAAATAGTTATTAACACTACACTATCATTAAAAAAATTACATAAATTAACTACAATTACCTAAAATTAAATTCAATTAAATAAACTAAACTATAGTACAAAACCCCCCACTAAATTACAGAAAATGGCCCGGAATAGTGGCAAGCGTACCTGGTAGTATTTTGATAACTACAAAAAGTAGTCAGATTGTGCCGAACTTGCGTTCGTAACATCTGTAGTGAAATAACCATCGATCTGTGTCGGACTGACTGAGTCCGGCAGATCGTAGGTTACGTCACTAAATTCTACTTTTGCTGGGCTGTAGGGCTTGATAACTACGGCGAATCAGTCTCGCCACAAATACGCTGCGGAATTCCAGCGTATTTGTGGTTGACGGCTTGATAACTAAAGGCCTTTATGTTTACTTTCAGCTTTTAATATAAGTAAAAAAAAACAATGCACTCAAAAAGCTGTGATAAACCCTTATTGCTTGTGCGTAACTGTTTATGTGCCACTCCTAATATGGCCCTTTATTTGTATTACTCATTTTTACTTTGTGTCACTTACACTCTGGGGCCAAATTATCAAGCTCCGAATGGAGCTTGATACCCCTGTTTCCACGCGAGCCTTCAGGCTCGCCGGAAACAGAAGTTATGTAGCAGCGGTCTAAAGACCGCTGCTCCATAACTTGTCCGCCTGCTCTGAGACCACTGACCTGTCCGATCCTATACGTTCGGGCTGATTGACACCCCCTGCTAGTGGCCAATTAGCTTCAAATCTTCAGGGGGTGGCATTGCACAAGCAGTTTTATCGATGTGCCGCAGACATGATACGCTACATCGTATCATGTCCGCTCGCACATTAATAAATTGGCCCCATTGTGTAATATTTTGTATTTTTATAAAATTAACTGTATTTTAAAGCAACTTCCTAATTCGCTGCTCCCTGCTGCTGCACTCCTAGGTGCTGCTGCTGCTGATACAGTAAACAATTCCTTCAGTACATCAGCTGCTGCTGCTGCTGCTGATACAGTAAACAATTCCTTCAGTACAACAGCTGCTGCTGCTGATACAGTAAACAATTCCTTCAGTACAACAGCTGCTGCTGCTACTTATACAGTAAACAATTCCTTCAGTACATCAGCTGCTGCTGCTGCTGCTGATACAGTAAACAATTCCTTCAGTACAACAGCTGCTGCTGCTGCTGATACAGTAAACAATTCCTTCAGTACAACAGCTGCTGCTGCTGCTGATACAGTAAACAATTCCTTCAGTACAACAGCTGCTGCTGCTGATACAGTAAACAATTCCTTCAGTACAACAGCTGCTGCTGCTGATACAGTAAACAATTCCTTCAGTACAACAGCTGCTACTGCTGATACAGTAAACAATTCCTTCAGTACAACAGCTGCTGCTGCTGATACAGTAAACAATTCCTTCAGTACAACAGCTGCTGCTGCTGCTGATACAGTAAACAATTCCTTCAGTACAACAGCTGCTGCTGCTGATACAGTAAACAATTCCTTCAGTACAACAGCTGCTGCTGCTGATACAGTAAACAATTAATTCAGTACAACAGCTGCTGCTGTTTATACAGTAAACAATTCCTTCAGTACAACAGCTGCTGCTGCTGATACAGTAAACAATTGCTTCAGTACAACAGCTGCTGCTTCTGCTGATACAGTAAACAATTCCTTCAGTACAACAGTTGCTGCTGCTGATTCAGTAAACAATTCCTTCAGTACAACAGCTGCTGTTGGCCCTGTTCCTGTCGTTCTTGCTCTCTGGGGTCATCAATTAATGCCAAATCCTTAGGGAATAACTAGGCACCGTGCCCAAGGGAGTTGTGGGACGTTTTTGTTCGCCTTTATTTGAGGTGTATTTTAAAGTTTGTTTACTCTAATATAGAGGACTAATTCAGTAATCATCAGAGAGAATAGGGTGTACTCTAAGTGCAGTATATTTATTTAACAGTGAGAACATAAATAAAACCAATTTATAAACACACATTTATGCCTAAATGTAGCCCCCAATCAGCAAGTGTTACCCAGGTGCTGAACAAAAAAAATGGGTTGACTCCTAAGCTTATATTCCTGCTTTTTCAAATAAAGATACCAAGAGAATAAAGAAAATTTGATATTAGGGGGCCGAATTATCAAGCTCCAAATGGAGCTTGATGCCCCTGTTTCCACGCGAGTCTTCAGGCTCTCTGGAAACAGCAGTTATGAAGCAGCGGTCTTTAGACTGCTGCTCCATAACTTTTCTGCCTGCTCTGAGGCTGCTGACATCAATCCGTCCGATCCTATACGATCGGGCTGATTGACACCCCCTGCTTGCGGCCGTGAAACGGCAGGGGGCAGCATTGCACAAGCAGTTCACAAGAACTGCTTGTGCAATGATAAATGCCGACAGCGTATGCTGTCGGCATTTATCAATGTGCAGTGGACATGATACACTACATCGTATCATGTCCGCTCGCACTATAATAAATCGGCCCCTAGGAGTAAATTAGAAAAATGCTTAATATTGCTGCTCTAGCTGTGTCATGAAAGAAAAAAAAATTGGATTTAATATCGCTTTAAATATGGTATATGTATGTTTCATCTTTCAAAGCATTTACTTTTCTGTAATCATCTTTTATAATTCGCTAGATTATATGTATCATATTTCTCCATTTGCTGGGGTTTGAGATTGTGGTAAGAAAACGATTCTACATTCTTCTTTTAAGAAATGTCTTGCTGTAAAGTGTGATACAGATTAATACACAGAAATTAAACATTGTGGTTAGACCACCTGTCACAAGAGCTCTTTATAAAAGTTCTTTAGATGTTATCTTTTTCTCATATTACCTATGCCCCCTGCTAATGCGGTTATGACAAGAATATCATGTGCTAACATCTTAGTTTTAGAGATGCAGACACATCCAGTTTTAAGTTTACATAAATTATACGTTATGGGTCAGATCACAGGTGGAGAGCTAAATATCACTTTCGCAAAAGTGATATATGCACTCCACTAAGAAATAGCAGCGCTGGTATGAGTTAAGCGCAATGTGAAAGCGAGCTCGCGTTCGTATTAGTATGAAGCATTGCACTTCCATAGGCTCCAATGGGAAATGTATATGACTATATACATATATATTTATGTGTTATTATGTTTATATACACATACTAACACATAAATATATATGTATATAAGCATATACATATATATTTACTGAGGACACACAGTTTCTATAGACAGCAAGGTAAAGCAGTGCATTTTTTTCTAACACCCCAAACCCGCCCCTTTTAACCCCATAACTGCTTTTTGCAGTTATTTTATTGAAAAAAATAGAGATTCTACTATGTTTATTTGTAATGACTGGTTATTTATCTCGCACCCGCAAATGGGCAAATTTGCCCGTTTGCGGGCGCGCAGAAAATTAGCGCTCCACTTGTAATCTCCTCTTGCCAATCCATTTTATTCATTATTGACAAAAGGTGTGGAGTGTCCCTAATATAAGAGTCTAAGAACAACCCCCACACACACATTTTAAAATCCTAAAAACTGCTTTTTGGTATGTATTGGTATGTAGCCAACAATAAGCAAGCACTATCCAGAGTGCTGAACCTAAATGGGCTGGCTCCTAAGCTTTACATTCCTGCTTTTTAAATAAAGATAGCAAGACAACAAAGAAAACATGATAATAGGAGTATATTAGAAAGTTGCTTAAAAATGCATGCTCTATCTGAATCATAAAATAAAAAAATTGGGTTTAGTATCACTTTAATAACAGAATATAGATGTATATTGTTTGTGAATAAAAAAATTACATACAATTGCAGTGTTTAGATCAGTGTTTTTCAACCAGTGTGCCATGAGAGATCCTCAGGTGTGCCACGGCAGACTGACAACAGTGTGACATATTTTACTCCCAGTGCAGGGGTAGTTTGTAGGAGGCATAACAGCACAATACATACAGTATGTGTGTGTTTGTGTGTATGTGTATATATATATATATGCTGTATTAGGCTACAATGTGTGATTTTTTAAAAATAGGATGGTGGTGTGCCACAGGATTTTTTAATGTAAAAAAGTGTGCCACGGCAAAAAAAAGGTTAAAATTCACTGGTTTAGATGATATTCAAAGAACAACTTTCAAGATATTACACTTTTCTTCAGGTCTAGAACATTTTTATGAATGATTTTCATTTGATACAGATATTGGCAGAGTGTTTTATTAAATGTGTACATTTAAAAGAATGGACAGTGAATAGTGGTGTGCCTCAGGAGTCAGTCATCAAGCATGTTTTGTTTAACGTATTTATTAGTGGTACTGGTAGGCAGCATCAAGGGAAAATATGCCTTTTTTAAAAAGCTAAACTAAACTTAAATGCTATTGATCCAACCCTACATAACATAATTAACCCTAATCACCACCTTTCCCGTGCAATTAACCCTAAATAACTCTGACCCAGCCTAACACCATACATGCATAACAATCATCCCCTCTATGCAATCTTACCCTTCAGAATAAACCTCTCTTGCATTAGCTTAGTCCCCCATATATATATCTAAGCACAATAGACTCCCTTTAAATTAATTCACATTATAAGATTCCCCAGTACAGTTACTCCTTGTACACTTGGGGGTATATTAATCAAGCAACAGATGCTGCTTATTCTGCGTGAGCCTTCAGGAAACTAGATGTGTGCAGCGGCGAAAAATTTGGTTCGGATCGATTCGGACCGATTCGAATTTCGGTTCGGAACGATTCGAATTCGGGAGAAATCAAATTAATTCATTTCAGATTCATTCGGATTCTTTCGGATTCGTAAAAAATTTGGTTCGATTCGGTTCGAATTGATTCGGAATTTTGGATTTTGGTAAGTGTTAAGGGGATATGCTGTGTATTACACTAGTATACTGTACAATACTAGTGTAATACACAGCCATCCGAATACATCCGAATCTACCGAATAAATTCGAATCGATTTGGATTTATTCGGTAGATTTAGCACTACCGCAATTCGGAAATTCGAATCGATCTGAATTCGGCCGAATTTCGATTCGGACCGAATCGAATCGCACATGTCTACCGGAAACATAAGTTAAAAAGCAGCGGTCATAAGACCGCTGCTCCTTAACTCGTCCGCCACCTCTGAGGTGGCGGACAGAAATAATCCCGATCAAATACGATCAGGATGATTGACTCTGCCTGCTAGCGGCGAATGTGCAGGGGTGGCATTGCACAGACATTTTACTAGAAATGCTTGTGCAATGTTAAATGCCGACAGCATATGCTGAAAATAGAGGATATATCCTACGGAGGTGCGCACAAATGGCGGTCAGTACTTGACTCACAAAAACAGTTTCAAGATGGAAAAAAGTTCCTGGAGCAGCCAGCAGCCAGCAACCAACTATGGCGGTAGCAGTCGGTATCCAAAATGGACGGCAGCACTCTTGAAGGGAAAAGGTGACAACAAATCTGTGGGAGCAGATAAAAAGAGAGGCGCCTTATGGGACAGTATCGTGGTGTAACAACGAGAACAGGAGACAGGACAACACAGACGGTCAGGGTACTCACAAAATTGTTGGCAGAAACGTATGCCACACTAAGCAGGACGGAACCTTAGTCGTCCGCCAGACGGTCCAATGGGAGGATAGATCCGGCAATCCAGGGTCCAATCCGCAGCAACAGAAGTCAGAGCGTCAGAGGCACACAGCGTCTGTGATAGGATCAGTACCTAGGAGCCCAGCATTCTCCTGTTAACCCCTTTAGGGCAGCTGAAAATGTTTTAAGTTCCTTTATTGCTCAATTGAAACATTTTCTTCCTTTAAATACCTGTTCAGATAGTGTGGTGTAACCCAATCCATTAGAAAATCCATTTTCAATTTTAGCTCATTTTTATTCATTAGACAACACCGTATTCTATTTTTTTTTTTATCTTTACAATGTGAAAAATATATTGGGTTTGTTAAATAACTAATACATCATAAAGAGAGATACAGACACTGTTATTTATTTCCATCAGACAACCCTTATAAGGTTTATCCCAATCTATTGGTTGTTGCAGTCAACTAATGAATTCTGAACATCAGTCAAGTTTTTCCAGTGATCGCAATAAAAAAATGACTCTGCCGATAAATACCCTTGAAGCAAAAAAATCGTTAACTCCCAAAAACCATAAAAAACATTATTTTCCTTGTTATTCTCGCTATATTGTAGTAAAAAACATAATGCACACTCTGAAGAACAATGTGGTAATTTCAGGGGTTTATACCTACCCTATTTTGCAGAAAAAATACTTCTTTAGTGCTATCCTATAATATAAAAGGCCAAGTGTGTTAGAGACAGCATATGACAAACACACCTGGCCTTACCTGACATGCTGTGCTGTTTGCTGCAAAAGTGGGCGTGGTCAGGCGGAGCTTGGGCGTGGCCGGTCGTGAGCCTGGGCGTGGCAGGCCATGACCGGGCATGGTGGGGGGCGTGGCCAGGCGAGGTCGGCGCGAGAGAGAGGGGAGAGAAATAGAAAGAGAGGGGGAGAGACAAAAAAAGAGGTAGGAAAGAGCTAAAGAGAGGGGAAAGTGCAGAAGAGAGGGGGGGGGGGAGTGCAGAAGAGAGGGGGGGAGAGTGCAGAAGAGAGGGAGGAATTAGGTATCAAAGCCCAGTGTTTAGGAAAATTGTTTTTCTTTCCCTGCTTGATTTTTCAGATGTATAAAGCATTGTTATGACAACAATGTAATTCACTTAGAGTTGTCAATACTCCAATAGATAATTATATACATTAATAACTTATTTAAACAGTCATTTATGGATTTCCATGTCCCATTGAAAAAATGGCAAGGTGAGCTGAGAAATATGTTTAGGCAAGTTATTAAAACAATTCCAAAGAGGTTGAGGAGTGATCACATTTAATAAGAATGTCCAAATTTCAGCATCATAGTTCTAGAACTAGGGGTGGGTGCATTTTTATATTGTGAATACAAGCCATGCTACTTTGTAATACCTACTGTTTTGTTTGCAACAAATAATACCAAGAGAACAAAGCAAATTTAAAGAAACGTAAATAGGAAAGCCGCATGCCCTATCTAAATCATGAAAGTCTAATTTTGATCAGACTATCTCTTTAAGTGAAACTTGCACTGTATTGCAGTCCAGGGATATACCTCTTAAAAAGCCTCAGGCTTTTGTATCTTATATCCTCTGCTGTGGCCAGATAGGGCCAAATGTATATGACTTACTGCAAATACCAAGAAATCTTTTGTCTTGTGTCATATCTTGAACATTTGTTGGAAATAGACCAGAGTTAAATTGAAAATGAAGTACAATTTATGAGCTCTTGTGAAGATTGTGATGATATTTGTCTTTACACTTCTAGGGTTAAAAAGCAATTCAGAAAATTACAATGTTTACTATCCAGTAAAATACTGGTGCAACTGTAAATACAATTTTGGCTGAATTGTCCCTTTAAGTAATGAACAGCTACAACAAATAATAACATTTATATTTCAGTTTATGACAGATCAGTTACAAGGGACGTTTTCGAAGACAAGTACTCACCACAAGTCACACCGTAAACCAGCAGAGATAATAAAAATATTGGTTGTATTTCCATAGCTCTTAATGCACAAAGCTTCCAGAACTGAAACAGAAAAACTGTGCTGCCTAACGCCTTAAATCAACATGTGTTCTCCAATTACAAAAATGATGCAGTAAATAGAAAAGGTTGCTAGTGATACACTCCCCCTTCCCTCTAAAGGCTTGCGGCTGCAAAAGGCTGAGTCAGAGAGAGGGCAGTATTTGCAGCAAATTTAATCTTCTCTTTTCTTACAACCACCTTGGCATTATGTTGTGGTCTGTTAAAGGGACACTCAAGTCAAAATTAAACGTGAATGAATCAGCTAGAACATGCAATTTTAAACAACTTTCCTAATTTACTTCCATTAAATTATCAGCTCCTACTGAGCGTGTGCAAAAATTCACAGAATGATTTATAATTGGCTGATGGCTCTCACATGGTACAGAGGAGTGGAAATAGATATTACTTTGAAATTTGTCAGAAAAAAATGTACTACTCATTTGAAGATCAGACTAAGGGGTCTATTTACTTATGTGCGGACAGACATGATACAATGTAGCGTATCATGTCCGCCGCACATTGGTAAATTTATCATTGCAATGCCGCCCCCTGTAGATTGTGAACTGCTGGTGCTATGCCACATGATTCAGGTTAAAGGGACATGAAACCCATTTTTTGTTTCATGATTCAGATAGAGCATGCAATGTTAAATAACTTTGCAGTTTATTCCTACTATCTAATTTATTTCATTCTCTTTGTATCCTTTGTTGAAATGTTTACCTTGGTAGGCTCAGTAGCTGCTGATTGGTGGCTTCACATATATGCTTCTCGTCATTGGCTTTCAACTAACGCCCAGCAGTGCACTACTGCTAATTCAACAAAGGATAAGAGATTGAAGCAAATTAGATAATATTACTAAATTAGAAATTTGTTTAAAATTTGATGATCTATCTGAACTATGAAAGAAAAATGTGGGTTTCATGTCCCTTTAACTCTGTGGCAGTTGGCAAGGGCACAATAGCCATGGGAGCAGGAGGAAAAGATAGGTAAGGGATCTTTATGGGCAATCCTCTGTCTTCCCACTGTGCCCTGGGTACATGAGATTGTCCTTGGGAACTGTTATGCTTGTAGGAGGAGTATGGACTCATCAAATTTCCTGTTATCCAATTGAATAACTTGCTCAATAAAGTGACCTTTCTCTCAACTAAAATGTTGCTTTGTGTCCTCTGTGTATGTATGTAAGGATTTTAAAGGCATATGTACTTATAGTGCCATAAAACATTTTGAGTTATGTTAATATTTTAAAAGTGTCAACTGAGGAAAAACAGTGTGTGATAAAAAGTGTAAAAAAACAAAACAAGTATTTTAATAAATTTCAAAAAATCTGCAAAATTACTTACACTTTAGTGTTGCCAAGTGTAGCTTTCCCCCCCCCCCCCATCAGTCTCCTACTCCATACCTTGTGGTATCATATAACAAAGTGTGCATGTGAGGATAATTACTTATGCAAACTGCTTTAGTCAGGTGTCATATTGCTCCATCATGCATGAGCACAAGTGCTTTCTGTAGAAGCTATGGCCTGGATAGCACCTTCCATATATGCAAACAAAACTATGCCTGAATTAAAGGGGTTAATTGGGGTTAAAACAGAAACCATTTTGCAGGTAAGCTTTGGCTGCATTACATATTTTATAAACAAAAAAACAAAGGTGTGCAAAAGCTACTCTGAGGTGTCAGAATATGTGCTAAACCCTAGAAATAATCACACTAATCTCTCAAAAAATGTGTGATAAAAGTAAAGTAAAAGAGAGGGGTAAGGGTTAACGCTCCGGGATAAGCGCTATCTGACTGAGATAAGGTATTGAAAGGTATCACAACTATATTAAATGATGTCTCAAGGTAGCACATAATATAAAATACAATTTATTTAAAATTGTATGTAATATACAGAAGTGTGCCGGCACTAATAACTAAAATAAGTTAAAACGGTCAACTATATAGTTGTGCTAACAAATAAGATACTAAAGTAATGTATTTATAACAACAATAAGACTTATTCCCTGCTTTTCAGTCATTTTACTCCAAGTCTCTCTTTTTGGTATGTGAATTAAGGCCCTGCATTGAAATCCTGCTATTCCCTGCTTTTCTGTCATTTTACTCCAAGTCTCTCTGTGTATATGTATATTGAGCACATGAATTTAGGCTGTTAAAATTAAGTCCTGCATTTATTGTAATGATTTTTCCCAATGTCTCAATTCTAATGTCTAGTTAATTGCCATGTGATGCTCAATCCTTATCAATACTTGCTATAACTCTAAAATTTATAGTTGTCTTATGTCACAGTTTTAACCCCTTCAAAGTTTATTGTCGTTTACTTAACTCATCTCACCCTGACCAGAATCTAACATTCCAATTGGCCTTACCAACTGTCTTTGATTAGCAATCAACTAAATTTAGTGGACTCAGCCCTTCCCGTATATATTTCACACTAGTTTGGGGATGTGCATTGCACAGGGGTGTGCATTGCTTACAGGGCAGTGTACTTTTTAACAATAGCACATGTTCACATTTTCAAAGTGAACATTTTATAAGTGAGGCACTAATTTTTAAGAATTATACAAGAATTCAACAAGGATTGGGCAAGGGGCAAGACACAAGGCAAGTACTCTTGTAATACTATGTTTTATGTATGTCATTGTATCCTTTAGCAGGTGCTGCTGTAACACTGTGTCTTATGTGCTTACTTGGTTCCCACTTTCATAATAATGCACAATATCTTCATATTCCTTTTTGCTACCTCTTGTCTCTATAACAAACTACATTACTCAATTACTCCTTCTCCCTCTCCACCTGCACTGCTTATTAGCCCATCTCTCTTAAACTCACCTTACTTTTGTA
This sequence comes from Bombina bombina, assembly GCF_027579735.1. Lineage (NCBI taxonomy): Eukaryota > Metazoa > Chordata > Amphibia > Anura > Bombinatoridae > Bombina > Bombina bombina. The sequence goes on along the minus strand of NC_069505.1, from coordinate 567,433,699 downwards.
CTCATGAACTTTACCTATTCCTAAACACTCTCTCTCCCCCCTGCACTTCAGCCAAAAAACAGTCTCATTACTGCAAATCTGCTTCTCATTTCATGTCACTCTCCCTCTTGCTCATACTAGCTGCTGGTGACATATCCCCTAATCCTGGTCCCTCACAACCTCCTAGCCTTTCACATCCTTGTGTGCCTTTCAATAGACTTCCTAAACTAAACTCTAGTAACCTTAATCGCATTCCTCTTACATCTAAAACCATCTCCCCCTTCACTTGTGCACTCTGGAACTCTCGCTCTGTTTGCAACAAGCTCACTTCTATCCATGGTCTCTTTATCTACCACTCTTTTAACCTTCTGGCTCTTACAGAAACCTGGCTCTCTGCTTCAGACACAGCATACACTGCTGCACTGTCACATGGAGGTCTCCATTTCAGCCACACTCCTAGGTCTGGCAATAGACAAGGAGGTGGTGTCGGTATTTTACTTTCCTCTCGTTGCACCTTCCAACAAATACAGCCCTTCTCTTCACTCAAATTTTCTTCATTTGAAGCACACATGATTCAGTTATTCTCTCCCCTCTCTATACGTGTTGCAGTCATATACCGCCCCCCCCCCCCTGCTCCCCAACTCAATTTTTAGATCACTTTGCTGCCTGGCTTCTTTATTTCCTTTCCTCAGACACCCTACCCTCATTCTTGGTGACTTTAACACATCCCTCTTGACAATCCCACTGCCTCCTCTGCAAAACAACTTCTTCAACTGACTTCCTCTTTCAGCCTGTCACAATGGACTGACTCTCCCACTCACAAATATGTCATTCCATTGATCTGACTTTCACCTATCGATGCACTCTTTCAAATTTAAGAAACTCCCCTTTTCCTCTCTCTGACCATCATCTCCTAACTTGCAACATCACTTCCCTACCTACAACTCCCCCTACCTCTACCCCTCACACCAAACTTCACAGAAGCACTAAGTCACTAGATCTGCATCAGCTCGCTAGCTCTCTCAAACCTCTCCTCTCATCCATCACCTCCTTTTCCTGCCCTGACCAATCTATCTGCCAGTATAATTCCACCCTTACATCGGTCATTGTCACTCTGGCCCCTCCAACCTTAGCTCTGAAACCACACTCTCATCCTCAGCCCTGGCATACTCCTCTGACACGATACCTACGCAGATGCTCCCGTACTGCTGAGCGACACTGGAGTTCAGCTGACTTTCTTCACTACAAGTTCATCCTGAACTCCTACTATTCTGCCCTTAATCTTTATAAGCAACAATATTTCTCTAATCTCATCTCTATTCTTTCCTCTAACCCTAAACATCTGTTCTCCACGTTCAACACTCTTCTCCGCCCACCCCCACCTCCTAACACAACCTCTCTCTCAGCTCAAGATTTTGCCAGCCACTTCAACAACAAAATTGACTCCATCAGAAGTGAAATCAGCTCTCAACATACTTCCAATCTCCCACCCCCTCAAAAGCTAACAATCACCCAAAACCCAAATATACAAGAATGCAGCTCTTTTGCCCCTGTTAACAAGGACAAAGTTTCTGCCATTATACTGTCCTCGCACCTCACTACCTTTCCCCTCGACCCCATCCCCTCACAGCTACTCCCCTCCTTCTCTTCTACCCTCACCCCCATACTAACACACATTTTCAACCTCTCTTTCAGCACTGGTATATTTCCCTCATCTCTAAAACATGCACTGGTCACACCTATACTCAAAAAACCTTCCCTCGATCCAACCTCCCCTTCTAACTACCGCCCCATTTTCCCTACTCCCTCTTGCCTCAAAGCTCCTCAAAAAGCTAGTTTACGCATGTCTATCCCATTTCCTTACACTAAACTCTCTCCTTGACCCACTGCAATCTGGATTTCGTTCCCATCACTCTACAGAGACAGCAATTGTCAAGGTTACCAATGACCTACTTAGAGCAAAAGCCAAAGGCCACTTCTCTCTGCTTATCCTCCTTGACCTGTCTGCAGTCTTTGACACTGTTGACCACCCTCTTCTCCTCCAAACCATCCAATCCTTCGGCATCTGCGACACAGCTCTCTCGTGGTTCTCTTCCTATCTGACTAACCTTACATTTAGTGTAGCCTTTTCCGGAGCATCCTCTGCCCCGTTACCACTTTCTGTTGGGGTACCTCAAGGCTCTGTCCTTGGTCCCCTTCTCTTTTCAATCTACACGTCATCACTAGGTTCCTTAATAAAGTCCCATGGGTTTCAATACCATTTTGTATGCCGATGACACCCAAATCTACTTCTCTGCACTAGACCTGCCTCCTTCCTTACTAACCCATGTCACTAACTGTCTTTCTCACATCTCATCTTGGGTGTCCTCTCACTACCTTAAGCTAAATCTCTCCAAAACTGAACTCCTTATTTTTCCCCCTTCTTCCAATGTCTCCACCCCCAAAATTTCTATAACTGTTGATAATTCCATCATTACCCCTACCCCGAACGCTCAATGTCTTGGGGTTACACTTGACTCAGATCATTCCTTCACTCCTCACATTCAGTCCTTGGCTAATGCTTGCCGCTTTCACCTTTATAACATCGCTAAAATTAGACATTTCCTTACACAAGATATAACCAAGATTTTAATCCACTCTCTCATCCTTTCCCGCCTCGACTACTGCAACTCCATCCTCTCTGGGCTACCTAGCTGCCGCATAGCTCCTTTACAATCCATTACGAATGCCTCTGCCAGGCTCATCTTCCTACTCGTCGTTCTTCTTCATCTGCTGCACCTCTCTGCCAATCCCTTCACTGGCTTCCTCTTGCCTCTAGGATTAAACATAAAATCCTCACTCTGACATATAAAGCTCTCACCTGTACTGCTCCCCCCTACATCTCAGAACTTGGCTCTAGATACTCTCCCTCCTGTCCCCTTCGATCAGCTCAGGATCTCCTCCTCTCCTCCTCTTGTGTTACTTCCTCACATTCCCATTTACAGGACTTCTCCAGACTGGCCCCCATCTTATGGAATTCCCTGCGTCGCTTCATAAGACTCTCCCCTAGTTTTAACAGCTTCAATCACTCCCTAAAAACTCTACTATTCAGGGATGCATACAACCAACACTAACCTTTCCTAACTCCATTGCTTTCCCCTTGAACCCCTTGGAATGTAAGCCTATGGGCCCAGCTGTTTACAGATCACTTCATAAGAGCCGACTACAACAGTCAAACTCTCAGGCAGGGCCCTCTACCCACTTGACCCCTACAAAAGCTATCCTGTACACCGACTATGTTTACAGCGTTGCAAAATCTGTTGGCGCTCTACAAATACCTGATAATAATAAAAATTAGATAAGCTGATATAATAAAAAAGTACCTGTTGGGTTTATTCTGTTAACGGATAAATAAACAGTTCTGAAATGTTTCTGAAAGGAGTTAAACGTCTGATTTGGAGGTGTTAGAAAAGTCTGCCGCAAATAGCGGCGTTACCTTTAGTTGTTTTTTTCATCGGTAGGGTTCAGTTGCAGTTTAGACGACCGATTGTTGGGCAATATTCCTCTTTATTTGTTGTCCTCCAAACAAGTGTGAGACAAGGGCTCCTTTTTGCTGGTTTTCCAAATGCTGGGCTGTTTCAGACAATCTGTGTTCCCTAAGGACAATCTGGAAGCCTTTGGCTTGTAACCTCCTGACGCTGTATGGATTATCAGGGTATGCCACAGTCAAATTGTGGTTTCCAAAGTAGCAGGGTGAAGAAACTTTCAGTGGATAATGGGGTCCGTTTCCTGTAGGCACCACAGCGGCAACGTGTATATCTGTCCCTCGTTATTTTGTACTGGGGGGCACTTTGAAATCTGTTCAGCCTAGTGAACTCGTAGGGAACTCCTCCACTATCCTCAGTTGTACAGGTGATAGAGAAAATGCATCTACGCGTTTCGGCTGTATGTCAGCCTTTATCAAGATGCTCACCTGTACTATCTGATCCCCTTTTATAGCTTAGCATGCTTAATTAATGTGTGATTGACAACCTGTGTTGCCAATGAATGTATGCAGGGTTGATTATGTATTGTTACAAGCTTTTTACAGGTAAGTATTTCTTATTATTTAGTTAATAATTGTAGGTTTTATTTAGCTCTATTTTAATTATGTTAAAGTTAAAGGTGTTATGGTTAGGGTTAAACTTAGGCTTAGTGTTACATTAGGGTTAGGTTTAGGGGTTAATATATTTATGTAGAGTTAGTGATGTCGGAGGTTAAAGTTTTAGGCGTTAATAATTTATTATAGAATATTTTGTTGTGGGGGGCTTGCGGTTTAGTGGTTAATAGGTTTATTATAGTGGCGGTGTGGGCGGATGGCAGATTTGGGGTTAGTAATCTTTAAATAGTGTTTGCGATGCGGGAGGGCAATGGTTTAGGGGTTAATAGGTTTATTATAGTGGCAACGATGTCGGGGAACGGCAGAATAGGGGTTAATACATTTTTTTTAGTGGTGGCAATGTCCGGAATGGCAGATTAGGGGTTAATAATTGTATTTTAGTATTTGCGATGTGGGAGGGCCTTGGTTTAGAGGTTAATAGATAGTTTATGTGTGTTAGTGTACTTTTTAACACTTTAGCTATGAGCTTTATGGTACAGCTTTGTAACGTAAAACTCATAACTACTGACTTTAGATGGCGGTACGGATCTTGTGGTTAGAGAGTGTACCGCTCACTTTTTGGCTTCCCAGGCAAACTCATGATACCAGTGATATGGGAGTCCCATTGAAAAAGGACTTTTTTAAAAGTGCGGTATTGACGTTGCGTGACGGCCTAAAAGGTGTGCGGTACACCTATACCTACAAAACTCGTAATAGCAGCGTTAGGGAAAAAGCAGCTTTATGGGCCATAACGCTGCTTTTTCACTCATAACACCAAACTTGTAATCTAGCTGAATGTCATTTAATTAGTTTGGCCTCAGAAGTTCACTCAGGGCCTGATATTCAAAACCTCATCGGCATGGAGATAAATCTTTGGGTTTTTTTTAGACCTTGTATTGTAATGTAGGAGTCTCTGTTTCACATAAAGAAAACTACATAGCAAGATAATATACATTTCTTATTTATTTATTTTTTTCTCTTATTTTATTACAAAAATTTAAGATTTCTGTGTCAGGATATAGAATAATCAATTATAAAAATAGATTCCAGAGCCTATTTACAAAACTAAAAGAAAAAAAAAAGATATTACATACACGGAACTTATGAAATCCATTATATTTTATACTACTTTACAGTATGTATATTTCAAAATCAATAATCAGTACAGTTATGTTCAGAATTCTGTGTTTGTGTACCTTTTGTAAATTTTTCAAGAAGAGACAATAAAAAAGGGAGCAAGGAGGGAATCCTCTCGCTCCCCGCCCCCTTCTCCATCCCCAAACCACTGCAAAGCTTAAATCCATTTAACCTCCTACACTGTAACTATCTCATTTATTTGAATTTTGTATTCAGTACCCATGAATATTATGCATGTCCCCTATGTTTTGACATAGTTATTTAAACTATTTGTTTTGTATATCTTATAATCATACGCTTTCAGAATTGCTTATTTAGATAGAGGATTTTTTACTTTTCAATTGAAGGAAATTTTCTCAAAAATCCAGTTATTAAAAATAACAAATCTAATCCTTAGAATCGCCAACTGAATAAATTTGTTGTTGGATCTCCGTAGAGGCTTTCTGGTAATGAATATTATGGTTTCTCTTGAGAGAGAGATTTTAATACCAAGTATGCATGAAAAGAAATATTCCACTTTTGCCCTTAATTGGATCAGTCTAGGACAATTAAACATTAAACATTAAATGTAATATATTAGGATTACAAGCTGAGCACTTCATACATATATTTTTAATTTCCTTTTTCCATTTCTGTGCTCTTCTAGGCGTAATATAGTCATGATGAATACGTCTAAATTGGGACTCTCTGACTTTAGCAGAATTTGTTAAATGTTTTGTAGTGATCAGGCTTTTTTGTAGAATCATATCATTGTTTGAAGTAGAAAGAAGTTTATCAGATTTAGCGCTGAAATCATTTACCAATCCTCCTCTAGAGTAAATAACAGTATCATATAAATAGATAATAAAGATCCTCCCTTAACCTTCAGAGGATCTTATTAAGGATGTTTTTGAAAAAAATAGGAGAGGCTTTAATCAGTTGAGTTAGCTAATATTTAGCTTGCATAAAGTAGAATCTATTAATATTAGAGACCTTATATTTCCTTTGAAATTCTTCAAATTTGTATATATAAATGCTTGAAAAAGCAACCAAGTGCCCTATGTTGGTCACATGTTTATCTTTCCAAGTCTAAAATCATTTGTTATGGAGGCCTGGTAAAAAATGGTTATTGCCAAGTAAGGGGAGCTATGTAGAAGTTCTGTACTCTAGACCCAGAATAAGTTTAATCAAGGCTCTCCAGGCCACAAGAACATCTCTCATTAATGAATGTGAATAAATATATCCGTATTGAAAGCATGATGAATGAAGTTTAAAGAAAACTGTTCACATATTCTATCATCCATACTGTGGCTTGTATATTTACAAGATTGAAATAGCCAGTCTAAATGTGATCTCAAAAGGATTGTATAGTTGCATAACTTTAAGTTAGATAAAGCCAACCTCCCCTATTATAGGGTAGGAATAACTTCCCCATTGTAATCCTGGCCTTTCTGCCTTGCCAGAGAAAATTTCTCAAGGCTTTTAAAAATCTTTTTATACCTTGATTATTGATTAATAAAGGAAGCATAAGAAGAGTGTACAATATTCTGGGTAAAATAAACATTTTAAAGGATGCAACTCTTCCAGACAGCGAGAGGGGGAGTTTTACCCAAGTTCTCAATTTAAAGATTACAACAGTAATTATTTTTTCATACCAATTATTAGGGGAAGCCGACAAATGTAGGCCCAAATATTTTAACAATGCTGTTTCTGTGAATGGATATGGCCGATCTAGGTTAATTTTCTTAAACCATAGAAATTTATATCCGGAAATCTGTATTATACTTTTTGAGTTGATTTATAATCCCAGTTATTTGCTTATCTGGAGTAGTTATACACACCAGTAGGTCGTCTGCAAAAACTTAAATCTGAAAAAAGTCCTTACCAATTCCATGACCCATTATACTATTCCTCAGCCTCATAGCCAAGGGTTCTAAGATCAAATTAAAAAGAAGTGGTATCATCAGACATCCCTGTCTAGTCCCTCTATATAGAGGGAAAGAACATGATATATAATTATTAATTAATAAAGTAGCAGTGACTTCTGAATAAACATTAGAGACAAAGTTCAGAAAGTTACCACTGAACCCAAAATTTACTAGAGCTTTACACATGAAATCCCACTCTACTCTGTCAAATACCTTCTCTGCATCCAAAGACAGCAGGAAAGCCTCCGGCAGAGCAGGGAACACTACCTTCCCCATCTCTTCACTATACTGACAAATGATGTTTTGGATCTTCCTTATATTAAGTTCAGAAGTTCTGCCCATCACAAAGCCCACCTGATCTGGATGAAGAAGTTTAGGCAAAATTAGTTTTAATTTGTCCACCAAGATTTTCATTAAGATCTTGTAGTCAAGATTTAAAAGGGAGATATAAACATCTCTTAAGATAAAATTTGTGTTTCTAAGGTATTGAATATTAGGCCTTCAGACATATACATTAATGTACCACACATGAAGGGGTTAAGGCAAACATAATCCACATATGCAGATTATCAATATTAATGGTCCAGTTCTTTACTCTTGCTCCTGAATGTTCACTCTTTGGTGTTGACCTGCAGAATGTAAGACAGTGTTAGAAAGAGGTTGCATGGAGCAATAGGAGTATATACTATACAGTATATGAATAGAAAATAGGGTGCAATAGGAGGAGTTATTAAGAGTTCTATTAAGCAAAATACGTTAAAGGAAAAGGTTATACTGAGTAATAAGGGAAGTTATAGCTAGGGGTAATGAGGAAGAATATAATGAGTTACAGGAAGAGGTTGTATTGAGCAATACTTTATTATACAAAGCATGAGGGTGCTCTGTGTTTTTATCTTATTTTTATTGAATAGAGATTTATATTTTTATATTACTCCCGGATTGACTTATTTCTGGAGTGCCCAGAATGTATTGAGCAATGGTAGGAGTTATAAGGTTATGTTATATGGTGCAATAGGAGGAGTTATAAGGTGATGTTATATGGAGCAATATGAGGTGTTATAGAGAGAGGTTATATGGTGCAATATAGGAGTTATAGGAAGATGTTATATGGTGCAATAGGAGGAGATATAGGGAGGGTTATATTGTGCAATTGGATGAGTTATAGGGAGGGGCAGTAGGAGGAGTTATAGGGAGATATTATATGGAGCAATAGGAGTAATTATAGGGAGAGGTTTTATGGAGCAGACGAGATATATGGAAAGGCTATAGGGGGCAATAGGATGTGTTATAAGGAGAGGTTATATAGAACAACAGAAGTTAAAGGGAGTGGTTATATGAAGCAATAGAAGGTCTTATTGGAAACATTTTATGGAACAGGAAGATCTATAGGGAGATATTCTTAATTGAACAAAATAAGTAGATGCCTGAGGAGGTTATAGACAGTGGTAGGGTGAAATATATAGAGATGTTTTATGACAGACTAGGATGAGTTATAGGGAGAGATTATATGGAACAATAGGATAAGTTATAGGAAGATGTTTTATTTGAACAATAGAAGTAGATATCTGTAGAGTTTATAGACAATATGTATGGTGAAATATATCGAGATGCTTTATGGTGGAATAAGTGTAGTTAATAGAAGAAATTGTGAGGTATATTAGAGAAGGTATAGGCAGACAAGTTCCCAAACAGGGTACCTGTTCACCTGTGATCACTGCCAGAGATGCAACATTGGTGAAATGTAAGGTTGCGCAAAAGCTCTCTTGCGCAATCCTGCCCCTGCCAGCAGCTTCTGAAATTGTGGTTGTAGGCTCAAGGGCTCTGAAGCTGCTTTATGTAGGAATAGGATGAGTTATACATATTGGCTATATTGGGCAACAATAGAATGAGTTATAGGAAAATGTTTTATGGAACATTTGTCAGAACGCTCATTTTTGCTACGGTCAATAGTGTGCCTCAGTCCCATTTTATTGCTCCATTGTTGTGTTTTTTCTAACATCCATAGTAATGAGCTACTTTCTATTTATTACCCAAGCTATTCTTTGGGACACGTTGGATTAGCAGGCCTATGCTGTTTTCTTGCTAAACTGTTTAAATAGCTTTGCCCGTGTATTAGATCAGATTGTTACTGGGTACAGTAAATCTAGTTTTTGATATTTCATTGCCAACTTTGCTTGTTCATTGAATTATCCTCTGTCTGTCACCTCCCCTTCACCTTTTGAACTGTGTTTGACTACTCTTTGGCATGATGATTTGGCACCTCTCTTATCCACCTGGATTTAGACCTAAGCCTGCTCCCGACTGCTCTTTTGCCAGAAGATTTTGTACCTCTTTTCCCGTCTGGATTTCTGACCAATGCTGGTCCTGACTACTCCCTGCTTGGTGTATTGTACCATATTTGACTGTGGCGTGATGATCCAGCCTGTCCAACTAAACTACTATTCTCTTTCACTACCTATTGAGAGTCAAGTTCTAGGTTATTCTCAGCGTTTTGGGACAGTGTTACAGTTACTAACTAGCCACTTCTCAGCCTCTGGGTCCTTTCTTGGACAGACATTTACTACTGTTCTAACAACAATAAGAGGAGCTATAAGGCAGCATTATTTGGTATAGTAACATGGAGAGGTTACATGAAGCAATAGGTGGAGAACAAAGGAGAATTATGTGTAGCAATTTGAGAATCAATAGGGGATTTATAGAGAGGTTACTTGGAACATTAGGAAATTATAGTTATATAGAGATATTGTAGAGAATAAAAACTATTGTTGTAGCAAAAAGTTATATGAATATATAGAATGAGCGACAGAGAAAAGTAATAAAAGTTATTTTGAGCATTTGCGTAAAATGCATGTAGATAAAATATCACTAAAGCGTTCATTCATTTAATTTCTAACTCACCTGCATTCCTGTATCTATATGTTCCTACAACAGCAATGATGACCAGAGCGACAACAGCAACCATTAGACCAATCAAAATGCTGACATTGTTGCTCCCCTTGGGTTCTGTTTAGAAGAATAAATAGGAATAAGAAAAGTGAAAATATGAGAACTGATTTAAACGGTTCTGTTTCAAGCAGAGCTTATTTTAGGTTCCTAATCCAAATATCTATGATAAAAGTAATAACTGTAAATTCATGACATTTAAATATAATTTGAGCCATTCCAAATTTCCAGTCCATTAGAATTTCCATGGAAAGTGTCTCCCATGGCTTTTGGTGGGGCTTTCAAATTTTTAACTATTCCAATCTGTTTGAAAAACCTTTGATTATATTAATATTATTATTATCAGTTATTTGTAGAACGCCAACAGATTCGGCAGCGCTATAAACAAAGGTATGATATGCAGGTACCATTTATAGGGAAACAGTTGGTAGAGGGCCCGGCCGAGAGTTGCTCTGTTGTCAGCTCTTATGAAGGTGATCTACAAACAGCTGGGCCCATGCTAAGGGGGTTCAAGGGGATAACAAAGGAGGAGATGAACTGAGGTTAGATAAGGTTAGTGCAGGTCGTATGCATCCCTGGACAGTAGAGTCTTTAAGGAGCTCTTGAAACTTTCAAATCAAAACTAGGGGAGCAAGGCAGAGAGGTCCACAAAATAGGGGACAGTCTGAAGAAGTCCTGTATGTGGGAATGTGAGGAGGTAACAAGAGAGGAAGAGGTCGTGAGCATAGCAAAGGGGATGGGAGGGAGAGTGAGAAGGTCTGAGATATAGGGGAAGCAGTGCAATTGAGGGCCTTGTTTGTCAGAGTTAGAATTTTGTGTTTAATTATACATTTATATTAAGTGTTTGAAATGCATTTATGGTATGATTATACTCCTATACCTTTATATGGACCAGATTACAAGCGGCGGACTAATTTGATTATCACTCATGACCACTAACTGCACGCAAGGTAAACATAGCGCTGTTGGGTTAGCACTTAGGCTGAGCTGAGCCTGTAATGCAGATGCATAAGGGTCAGATAACAGGAAGGGAACTGATGCCCCAGGAAGTGCTCAGCTCTGAGCAGTCAGGAAGAGCTCAGCAGACAGAAAGCAGCTCAGGTGTCAGGGCTCAGAAATAAAAAATAAGTTGATTTAAAAGAACTTTGTGGATCATTTCAGTACATCATACAGCTGAACAACACAGCACTGCTATTACATGTTAAAAGTAAATTGCTAGCACATGCGCTAACTTCAAGATATTGCAATTGTCCTTACTGTCCTCCCGCTCCCTATAGACTTCTATGGGGTGCACTAAAGAAAGCCTCTTCTATTTATTGCTCATGTGCTAAGCTGAAATTGTGCTAGACCAACTGCGCTAAAGCCGAAGGTGTGTTAGGAATACTTTACATTCCTATGTTCTTTACTTAGAAGATAAAATTATTTTTATTTTTTAACCCTTATACTTTGTCAGATCTCAAGTCGCGTTCATTCCTTTAGCACTATTTAGGCTTCTACTTGATCGCAACTTATAACTTTCGACTTGTAATATCAGCGCTATTTAGCACAGTCCCGATATCCACTGAAAATAATGGGTACGCTAGAGCGATGAGGGCAGTGCTAAAACTTCTCTGGTAAATCTGATTTAATATTATAAGTGCGCCACTTGTAATCTTGCCTTACGTGGGCAATTTAACTCTAGCATTCCAAACCATTAGACCTGTAGATTTTAAGATTTTTTTACTTTTTTAATTCCACCCTTTGGGCCTATTGAAAAAAATGTAAGCTTCTCTTGGGTGTTCACTCAGGTCACAGGTTAATAAACTACATAGGCTGAGTTCACCTTAGTGCTGTTAAAGGGACACTGAACCCAAATTTTTTTCTTTCGTGATTCAGATAGAGCATGCAATTTTAAGCAACTTTCTAATTTACTCCTATTATCAAATTTTCTTTATTCTCTTAGTATCTTTATTTGAAATGCAAGAATGTAAGTTTAGATGCCGGACCATTTTTGGTGAACAATCTGGGTTGTCCTTGCTGATTGGTGGATAAATTAATCCACCAATAAAAAAGTGCTGTCCAGAGTTCTGAACCAATAAAACAGCTTAGATGCCTTCTTTTTCAAATAAAGATAGCGAGAGAACGAAAAATTGATAATAGGAGTAAATTAGAAAGTTGCTCAAAATTACATGCTATATCTGAATCATGAAAGAAAAAATTTAGGTTCAGTGTCCCTTTAATCATTTTTGGTCACTAAAGCTGCTGCTAAAAAAAAGTTTACACCATCCAACAGCTTACAAAGCTGTTCAATGTTAATTTTGCATTAGTGGTGGGGGACCGTTGTTTTTTTATACTATTGAAGTCAATAGAAGATGAAAAATGATCTCTGAGCCCATTGACATTTCGTGGCTTGTCATATTGCTGTTGTTAAAAGTACTCAAGTTTTTTGGTTTCCTTCAACAGGTGTAAGGGGTAAAAATGCCCTTTACAACTAGTATTGCAAAACATGAAACAGTTTTAAGACATAAAAATCAAACACATTTTTATTAAATCATATTTATAATTAAAGAATTATTTTGGCTGAAATTTTCAACCCTTTTGGGTCATCCGACTTTAGATATGCATTCCATTCGTTTGAGATAAATGTCATTTGTTGAATAAAATTCGTTAACACAAATGAAATGCCTAAAATAAAAAAAAATAAAAACTACCATACCATTTAACCCCTACACCACCACATCACAATAAAACACCCTACACTATTAACCCCTAAACTGCCACAACTCCCATCTGTGACAAATTAATGAATTAGGTAATATTCGGACAAATAGAGATTTGTCTGAATACGAATATACATGTCTAATAAATATGAATAGAAACCAGGGGTGCAGAGGTTGCAACTGCGACTGGGCCATTGAGGAGGGGGGGGGGCAACTTCAGAAAAAAAATTCAACTTTTTTTTTCTTTCAATAAAAAATGTTGACCTCCCGCTGCCTGCACTGATATCATGTGATGCTTCACTAATCTCTCGGTCTATGACTACAGGGCTTAGGGTTTCTGTTTTACCCATTGATGTTTATGTGTGTGTATGTGTGTATGTATATATGTGACTGTGTGTGTATTTATGCATGTATGTGTGTGCATAGGGTTGTGGAACCAGCAGATTACAGAACTTGTTACTTCAGCATGGGGGGGGGGGGGGGCAGGGGGTAAACAGTGTCACTATACAGTACCACTATAAAACAGTATGGGGGGGCTGGGCCATGTCCCAGACTACCATGGTCATTATATAAAGTACTGGGGTGGGTAGGGTCAGCCCAGCCATCTCACCTGCAGATGACAGACTGTGTCACTAACTCACTATATACAGTACTGGTGGGTTAAACAGTGTCACTATATACAGTAACAGGGGGTCAGACCATCTCACAGACTGTGGGCACAGGGTACCCCCTTTTGCAGACATGTTATCTGATTCACAATTTTTGTGAGTGGTGGGCCCTTCTTAGATTCTTGCACCTGGGCACTGTGGTTTCTAGTTACGCCTCTGAATAGAAAGTTAAGTATAAAAATTACTGGAACCTTGTAATGATGTTTTTCATAATTATTGAATCACATCTTGAAGTGTCATGTATTACATTTGTAGCTATTCTGTATGAGTATGCACAACAGAACTTATAAGATGCATCTAAATTGTTTTAGGTTCCTGCTACCAATTCACTGTGAAACACATTCTCTCTTTAGTGTTTTCCAGTAAATCATATTGGAAATTAAAACAAATGTTTAATTCAGTTATAGTTTTTTTCTTAACATTATTTATTTGTAGAAAAACTAAATCTATGCTTACCTGATAAATTATTTTCTTTCCTGGCATGTAGAGTCCACAAATCCATTCAATTACTAGTGGGAATTTAACTCATGGCCACCAGGTGGAGACAAAGAACACCCCAGCAAAACTGTTAAGTATCACTCCCACTTCCCATAAACCCCCAATCTTTCAGCCGAAGGAATATGGAAAGAGAAGATGACCCAAGGGTAAAGAGTTGCCTGAGGTTTTAAAAATATACAAAAAGCCGTCTTAAAATTAAATCAAGGGCGGGTCATGGACTCTCTATGCCAGGAAAGAAAAGAATTTATCAGGTAAGCATAAAATGTGTTTTCTTTCTAATGGCATGGAGAGAGCCTAGTGGAATGAGCCATGGTTCTCTCAGGAGGCTATAGTTCAGCTAGCTCATAAGCCAACCGAATAACACTTCTCAAGTAGAAGAAGTGGCCTTCAGACCCTTACATTTACCATAGAATACAGCAAAAAAATAGCATTCGATTGTTAAAAATCTCCATTTGCTTGTAGCTAGAACATCAGAGTATGCACAACATCCAGGTTATTTCCTGATTCATATTGAGGTCCAACACCCCGTAGGAAGAAATCCCCATTAGGTACAAAGGATCTCTTATATCCACATCAAAAGTAAGATAAGGAGGGGTCACACTGCAGAGCCGAAAGCTCTGAAACTTTAGGATAAAATGAAAAAAACAAGAGGAAACAAAAACCTTCCAAGATATTAATTTAATATCAGCTGAGTGCATACGCTCAAATGGAGCCAGCTGCAGAACTCTAAAAACAAGATTAAGATGTATACAGATAGGGAGAAACTTGATAAATATAGAAAACCATCTCAAAATCAGAAGCCTCATCTAGCCCTTAGCCACTTCTAAAAACTATACAGAAATCAAAAGTTTTAGAACCTTACTATGCTTAAAGTCATTATTGCCCAGACTACCTTTGACAAAAGGAACGCCATCACTTTCAGCTAGATTACGAGTTGTGCGTTCGTCTTTTAATGCTGAAAATATGTCATTTTCAGCTTTAAAACAGCACTGCAGCCATTACAAGTTCTGTTCGGTATAGCTGTACCGCAAGCCTTTCAGTCTGTAACACAACGTCAGTCCTGCACACGTAAAAATTAAGTTTTTTCATGGGATTCCCATAGCGCTGACATTACGAGTTTTGAAGTGAGGCTAAAAACCTGCGATACACTCTAAAACGACAAAATCCGTACCGCCATCTAAAAGCAGTAGTTATGAGTTTTACACTACAAATCGATTACAAAAAACTCATAACTAAACTGCTACAAAGTACACTAAACACCCATAAACTACCTATTAACCCCTAAACTGAGGCCATCCCGCATCACAAACACTATATTAAACTTATTAACCCCTAATCTGCCGCTCCCAACATTGCCGCCACTAAAAATAATTATTAACCCCTATTCCGCCGCTCCCCGACATCATCACCACTATCATAAAGTTATTAACCCCTAAACCTCCGCCCTCCTGCATCGTAAACACTATTTAAATATTATTAACCCCAATCTGCCATCCACCCCCACTATATTTAAGTTATTAAGCCCTACACCGCTGCTTTTATAATAAACCTATTAACCCCTAAACCGCAAGCCCCTCACATCGAAATATACTAAACTAAACTATTAAGCCCTGAACTGAAAGCCCCCCCACATGGCAATAAACTAAATTAAACTAGTAACCCTAAACCTAACGCCCTCCTAACTTTAGATTAAAATTACAATTTCCCTATCTTAAATTAAATTATCCAAAATAAAAAAAGAATTACACCTAAACTAATAGCGCTATCAAAATAAAAAAGTCCACCCAAAAAAAAAAAAGCCTACTATAAACTACCAATATCCCTTAAAAGGGTCTTTTGTAGGGCATTGCCCTAAGTTAAACAGCTCTTTTACTTGTAAAAAAAAATACAAAGACCCCCCCAACAGT
Source organism: Bombina bombina (assembly GCF_027579735.1). Taxonomy (NCBI): domain Eukaryota; kingdom Metazoa; phylum Chordata; class Amphibia; order Anura; family Bombinatoridae; genus Bombina; species Bombina bombina. Next base: position 567,417,844 of record NC_069505.1, on the reverse strand, counting down.
AAAATCCACCACCCAATCAACCCCCCAAAATAAAAAACCTAACTCTAAAAAAAACCTAAGCTACACATTGCCCTGAAAAGGGCATTTGGATGGGCATTCAAATGAGCCGATAGAATGAGAGCTGCTTAAATCCTATTGACTGATTTTAACAGCCAATAGGATTTTAGCAACTCTAAATCCTATTGGTTTATTCAAATTTTTCAGCCAAAAGAAATGCAAGGGACACCATCTTGAATCGCGTACCTTGCATTGAAGATTCAGTGTACGGCGGCGACCGTATGAAGAGGATGCTCGGTGCCGGATGTCTTCAGGATGGTCCCGCTCCACGCCGCCGAGATAACGATAGAAGATGCCATCTAGATGAAGATTGAAGAGGCCGCCGAAAGCTCTGAAACTCTACGATCAAATGATAAAAAACAAGAGGAAACAAAAACCTTCCAAGATATTAATTTAATATCAGTTGAGTGCATAAGCTCAAATGGAGCCAGCTGCAAAACTCTAAAAACAAGATTAAGACTCCATGGAGGAGCAACCTTATTAAAACATAGGCCTGATTTGAATCAAAATATATATGATATACCAAAATATCAATTGGATGCGCCTAATGGATGTGCATATAATACATGTGCAAAAAGTTTTACAACAATGATAAAGTGTAATCCAAAATCTACGTGTGAGTGATCTAAATGTAGATTAACAGATCTAGTGAGTTAAAATTGGGCAATGTATGTTGCTGGATAGAGTAAAATGATACCCCTCCACTCTGGTTAAAAAATTATCCAGAAAAATAAATCAGATACATTAAATTAACACAGTGTCAATATGTTATATAGCCAATCGCTATATCTATCTATGTGAAAAATAATACAGTAATGAAAAGATGCAAACAAAAATGCAAACAATAATTGTGGTGTAAATGTCCACTTATCAGTTCATGCAAGATGATGAGTCCTCAGACTATAATGTTTCCTCCTCTATAGAGATGAATACGATGTTGTGACGAATCACACTGTCATCGGTGGCAGGCTGCTTCTTCTGGAAGTAGTTGGGATACACTCCTATAGTACCAAAGATAAAACAACAGGATTCAAAGCACTGGAATAGTGCTACACAGGCATTCTGGGCTCTTAACAGTCGCCCAGCTGACTGCTCCAGGTAAAACAGCATGGCTCTTCTATAAACCAGCACGTCTCTGGGAGCCCCAGCATCAGATCTTGGTAGTCCTTAAACTCCTAGTTAGCTTCCACTAGGAACCAGCAATCCATGTTGATCACTATAACCTCTGTGAGTCAGTCTGGATCACTGACAGCCACAAATGCGGTGTTAGAAATAGACTTAAAAATTAAAAGTACCGTGGCAAGTCAAATATAAAATGTATACAGACTTTATTAAAATGCAATCACAACGTTTCACGGTCTCAGACCGTTTTATCAAGTGTGTGCACTTCAACTCTAGAATATTTATTGGGAGGACGGACTCCTCCTCATTCAAAGTCCCTGAGCTCTAAAGGAAAACAAACTGCTCTCTAGTCCAAAAGGCTGGCGTCACAATCCCCCAAGATGTCTCAGGAAGCATGTGCCCTGGAACAGAGTGTCCTGAGAGAGCCACCAGGACATATAATCTCTTGTCCTGATGTCTAAGATTATCGTCTGAGAGAGGTCAGAGAGGTCTCTGTTCCAAAGTCTGAGCCTGCAAAACCATAGAGGTCTCAGATGGAAATGAACAAATGGAATAATGTCCATGGAAACTCCCATGAAACCAATTATTTCCATATACATAGTCCCTGATGGACAGACAGGTGACTGAAGAGAGAGAAGAATCTGAATGAAATATTGCTAAATGAAAAGATGGGGCCTAAACCAAGATATCGTCACAAAGATATCGTCCGGGTACAGAGCCACCGCCAGAAGAGCCCTCAGAACCTTCTTAAAGGGACAGTCTACACCAGATGTTTTATTGTTTAAAAAGATAGATAATCCCTTTATTACCCATTCTCCAGTGTTGCATAACCATCACAGCTATATAAATATATGTTTTACATCTGTGGTTACCTTGTATCTAAGCCTTTGCAGACTGCCTCCTTATCTCGGTGCTTTTGACAGACATGCAGTTTAGCCTATCAGTGCAGACTCCTAAATAACTCCACGGTAGTGAGCACAATGTTATCTATATGACACACATGAACTAGTACCGTCTAACTGAAAACTTTCAAAATGCTCTGAGCTAAGAGGCGGGTTTAGAAATCAGTTTGAGCCTAGCTAGGTTTAGCTTTAAAAAATACCTCCAAGGGAACAAAGCAAATGTAATGATAAAAGTCAATTGGAAAGTTGTTTAAAATGACATGCCCTATCTGAATCATGAAAGTTTAATTTTGACTAGACTGTCCTTTTAAAGATTCTTGGAGGAGAGGTAAAGCCGAAAGGAAGCACTACAAATAGGAAGAGTTTGTCCAGAAAGGCAAACCCGCAGGAATTGGAAATTTTCCAGGAACCATGAAAACTGATGACACAATTTTCAGCAGAGAAATGCAAACTACTGAATTAAAAAATAAGATTGTAACACTTATAAACAGCTTGCACACACACATTCAAGGTGCAAGAAACTGCATCTGATCATCCGCTTGTTAGGCAGATAAGCTAACCATCAGGCTATTATAGCTGGCTGCCCTAGGCATAATATCTCATATGAGAATATCATGAAATCCTATCTAAAATAGATATGAAGAGAAGAACCCATTAAAGTCCTAAGATCACTGAATAATAGAAGCCATAGGACCATATAAGATGTCACAGGCACAAGAATAGACAACCATTAGTACAGATAAACAGAACCCCTAATCAAAGAAAGAGACCTTGTACAAGGGAGAATAACATAGAAAAGATATTATGTTATATTTTATGTGTCTTATTACAACAAAAAAGGCCAATAGAAAAATATGACCCTTTATTACTGCAGAAAATAGGGATAAACCTAAAAAAATAATCCTAATAAAATATATTATATGCACAGAAGAGAGTAGATAATATAAGCAGACATAATGCTTATAACAATATTAAAATTATAGATCTACTGATGAAGAAAAAGGATTCAACAATTTAATAATCCCTAACAAATACATATAATTTACACTGCAGATAAAGCATAAACAAGTAGACATAAAAATATCTACTTATACAGATAGGGAGAAAGTTGATAAATCTAGAAATTCCTAAATCCATCTCAAAGCTTATGAAAATCAGAATTCTCATCTAGACCTTAGCCAGTTCTAAAATCTATACAGAAATCAAAAGATTTAGAACCTTACTAGGCTTAAAGTCATTATTACCCAGACTGCCTTTGACAAAAGGAACTCCTCACTATGAGAGGAATGTTAGTTCACCCAATACATGACAATGTAGAGAAAACAAAGTGAAACATGTAGTTACAATGAAACGCTAACCAGATGGCAGCAAATACTAGGATAAAACTATTTTCAATAGAAACACGTCTTGAAAATAAAAGTATAATCACTAGGAATATTGAAAAAAACTTTTAAAAAACGCCATGAACCAGTAGAATAATACTGCAGTATTGGCTATGCAGTAACAACTGAATACATCTAGTGCACATATACATTTATTAAACTTCTATATAAAATAAAAGCTGCAATTTTAGCCCTTATTACTCTTTGAATAAAAAATAGAATAGCAAGGTCGATAATCTAAACCAACGGTTAATGAACATATTAACATACATTTATTAAACTTCTATATTAAATAAAAGCTGACATTTTAGTCCTTATTACTCATTGATTTACAAAGAGTTAGTATAGCAAACTGTTAAAATGCTAAGTAGCATAAACCACTAAATATCGATTGGCAGCTCTCCACATAATAGGAGATTAAAAATAAAAAGGCTCCTAAAAGAAGGTCTGAACCAATGAGCTGGTCTTTGGTTCTATAAAGTTATAAATTAGAGTAGGATAATTACATTAAAATACACTCCTTGTCGACCCCCATAATATGTAAGTTGCAAAAGAGAAATAAAACCTAACACCTAAAGTGTACTGTTCAAAGAGCGGTGCCCAAAGGAAGCGGAACTTAAAGGGACAGTAAGGTAAAAAAATATATATTTCATGATTTAAATAGGGCATGCAATTTTAAACAACTTTCCAATTTACTTTTATTACCAATTTTGCTTTGTTCTCTTGGTATTCTTAGTTGAAAGCTAAATCTAGGAGGTTCATGTGCTAATTTCTTAGACCTTGAAGACTGCCTCTAATCTGAAAGCATTTGGACAGTTTTTCACCACTAGAGGGCATGTGTTTCACATAGATAACATTGAGCTCAGGCACGTGAAGCTCCTAGGAGTCAGCACTGATTGGCTAAAAATGCAAGTCTCTCAAAAGAACTGAAATAAGGGGGCAGTTTGCAGAGGCATAGATACAAGGTAATCACAGAGGTAAAAAGTATATTATTATAACTGTGTTGGTTATGCAAAATTGGGGAATGGGTAATAAAGGGATTATCTACCTTATAAAACAACAACAATTCTAGTGTTTACTGTCCCTTTAAGTAAAATCCCTTACCTCTGCCCGTGGTGTGATAAAAATGGTAGAGCCCATCGTTACCTTCTCTGATTGCGATGTCATATGCTGCTGAGCATCTATTTTTCGTGCCGGTAAAAACAGAGACGCCAAATAAATAACATAAGGACTATAATTATAGCCTGCTTTTATCGCCAATTTAATACCTCCATCTAAAGGTTATTTCTGCTAGTCAGAATAGCGTCGATGGAAAATAGAAAGGAAACAAGTATCCACCATAAAGGTGGCTCTAACTATTTTACTGTCAAAAAAGTGGTACACAGCAGGCTGCAGGATGCTGTTATCTGTCCCTTAATGTGCAAGTCGTCTACTGCAATTGCGCTCCATAGAGGAAGAGGAAACGAACATTAGGTCCGCAATTACCTGTGAGGATAGTACCTATGCAGTTTAAAATCATTAGCCACTATGTGCAGTAGACAAGAAAAAACAAGCTTGATCATACTGAGACCCAGTATAATCACCCAAATATCCTACATTTGGATTATGCAGGGAAAATAAGAGGAAAATATCACAAACACCCTTATGATATCGGTCCCAACACACCATGAAGCCTGGGTCTATACTGTACCGTACCTTAGACCAGCAATGAGGGCGGCAAATACTTTGTCCCTTAAATAACTGCTTTTGTTCTTTGCCTCCACCTGGTGGCCAGGAGTTAAATTCCCACTAGTAATTGAATGGATTCGTGGACTCTCCATGCCATTGGAAGGAAACAACTATATGATTTGAGGTATGATCGTTTATTTTGTACTATTTTTATATTTTTATTCCTTCCTATACAATATGAATTTTCAGTTATCCACTAAGCTAATTGGAAAATAATGCAAACCATTATTATTTCATACAGGCTTTTATACATCATCAAAATTTGCTGAGATTGGATTGATCAGAGAAGTAAATATTTATCTGTGAGTATGAAACATATCACTGTTATTACTTCATTTTGTTGCATCTGCCTGTATATCTCTAACTATCTATCGATCTATTTATCTATTTATCTATGTATCTATGTATCTATCTATCTATCTATCTATCTATCTATCTATCTGTCTGTCTATCTATCTATCTATCTATCTATCTATCTATCTATCTATCTATATATTTGTTTGTTCATCTCAGGTGGTTTTTGGCTTTATTTACATGTCATTCCAATCCATTAAAAGTGGCCAAACTGTGTCAATCCTGTCAAGAAAGTTCTGAAATTATTCCAACTTTTGCTTGAAAAGTAAATTCTGATGCACTGAATACTGTCAAATTATTGAATTGCCTTAAATTTGAGAACTTGCCAAAAAACTAATGGATTTGAACAACCCTTATTATTAGCTACAGTTCTAAAAGACTTTTGTTATGTCATGTTTTTCTCATTGATTGATCTTCAATTCAAATGAAGAGACTCACCTAACTGTATGATTATGGTCTTATTCAGGCTGCTGTGATCCACATGACAGGAGTAATTGTACCTGTCCTCAGCTATCACCTTTACAGTGACCATGAGTTGATAGTTTCCATCAGGATTGGGGAGGACCTGTTTAACGTCCGCTGAGTAAACCTCAAAAGTTTTGTTCTTTACCCATTTCACTTCCACAGCTTGGGGGTAAAACCCAAACACGAAGCAGTGAAGCTTTGTGATCTTGTCAGAAGGGCTTTCTGAAACCTTTACCTGTGGGGGAACTTGTATAAAGAGAAAAACAAGCTATGAGACTCTAATGGCTGTAACATAACCCCTTGTATATGAGTTATTACATTAAAATGATACATATAAACCATGGGGTTCCAAACATGTTCTCAGTCCTTCCTAACACACTAGATTTTCAGGATTACCTTGGGTATCAGGTTAATAACCAAGTTTAAGAATCAGTTGATTATTTTTCCTGTGCTCCGTTTTAGATATTTCAAAAAATCTGGCCTGTTATGAAGGTCTGAGGAAAACCCCTGATTTAAATGTATTATTTTAATTTAGAAAAACTGAATTTGGGAACTGGTTAATCTAATCAATAATAAAAAAAACTTAATTGGAATAAGTAAGATTTAGAGTATGGAAAATATTCTGCTCCCCACTTAAAATCAACTGAAGAAACTAAAAGCAATTATAGGGATATGAAGTTATCATGTGAGAAAAAAATCAGGTGTGCTAACTTCAAGAATTTTGATATTGTGACCGCACCAATGTGCTTCTCCATTGGGCGTGCTACTAAAAATAAAACCTAACAGTTATCACTTGCACAATAACCCAACACTGCACTAGACCAACCTGTTTATACTGTGTATATATATAGTATATATGCTTTTAAGTGAAGAACAAAGGTATTTGAAGTATTTCTATAAAAAAAAAAAACATTCACTTTGTATAAAAGGGATATTATATTTCATATGTCAAGGTGTTTGGGAAGGGCTTAAAGTTGTGTGTGTGTATATATATATATAAAGTTCCAGTGGGATCCAGCACTCACTCCAATACCACAACCACTGGGGTGCAATCAAATATATCATAAATAAAGTCCACAAAGGAGGCACTCTCTGTGTTCAAAACATAAACACAATGTTTAATAAGTAAATGTTTTTGGGTCTCCCCCATCCTCAGACTTAAATATATATATATACAGTATATATGTGTGTGTGTAAACATGTGTATATATGTTTGTATGTACACAAATACATATATACACACATGTATACACATATATTCATAAATGCATAGTTTTGTGATGCTAGCCCTAACAGTTTACTTCAGGTCTCCAGTTGTAAGGAATCCAGTCCTGCTTTTACCTTTTGCTTCAACTCACCTCCCTCACCTGTACTTAAGGCATCACCACGCCCCAAACAAGTGCTTAGTTGTTGAGTATTGTTTGCTAAAATCAGTGCTCTGTTTCTTATAAGCTAATTCTTATTAAGAGAAGATTTACTTTTACTACCTCAACTTTTGGATTACAAATACCAGCTGCAGTTTGGTCTCATTAAGGACTGATAACAACTAGTTACATTTCAACCTGAAGCGTGACTATTCCAAGAAGTAATAATCTATCTCAACTTAACATCTCTACAGGAATTGCTACTTTGTTACCAACAATCGGATTCTACTTACTACCGCTACGGTATTTGTATCATTTCTACTTTCCTTTGGAAGCCTAATCTAACGGCTAATTCAAATGTCATGTTTTCTCTTGAACATTTCTAAACTGACTTTGTCTCTGAAATACTTCTAACATTTGCAACATATGTTTCATGATAATGTTATAACCATTCTTTGATTCATTTCCATACCGGACAGTAACGGACTTTCTGTGACGTCACACAGCTTCACATATCTCAGCGTGTCACACAGCTTCTCACAAATCAGCGTGTCTCACAGCTCTCAATACACTCTCTGGTCTGTGTTCAGTTATCCACGCTGCAAACATTATTCAGTGTGCTGTGTCTCGCAGCAGGTCACGCCCCTGTCAGCACCTGCAGTTTGTCTATCTCATGTCTCTCACGTTTCACTAGTTATTTCAATGAATTCTATCTCTCCTATATGGGCTTGAACTATGAAAATGTCAAAAGTTGTTATTAATACTAATACTTATTTTCAGTCTCTTATTACTTATATGGTATAACAACAATATATAACCATATAAAGTCTTCCTGCATTTCCTTCTAAAAATCACTCTGAGTAAATACAGTCTATGCTGATATAATAGCCTGTACTCCAGTTGTGAAACATATATAATTTATTTAAACTCTGCAGTTGTGATTCAAATAAGCAAGGAACCTTATACCAGTTGCGCTAACTCAATAGGTCTCAATATTCATTAAAAGTATATGGTGCGCTAAAAGGATGTCGGCTGCGTTAAACATTCTCTTGTTATTCAGTTTTACCATGGACTTGTAATACTAGATTGTTCGCTAATCCATACGTGGTCCAGCAATATTGATAGAATACCCCCACATGCTTTCCTGACTGGATAAGCATTTTCCCTCTCATTAATTGTTTTCTGGAACTGCCATTGGATAGGACAATAGGAATTAAAAAACTCTGCAGTAGATAATAAAATGGGAATGACTCTGCGGTAGGTATTGTAATGGGAATGACAGTGAGATGAAAAAAAGTTGGGGAAATTGAGTGAGAGGAAAGAAAAAGGAGAAAATATAATACATAAGAGTAATATGGAAAGAAAACATAGAACTAACAAAACAAGCTATGTTTTCCCTCTGTATTTTCTGCAGCTTTCCATACTTTTTGGAGTTACGAAGTGTACTCTTTCATATAAGCTCAACTTATATTTAGGAAGAATATTAAAATAGTGATCTCACCTTTTTTTTCAAGCTCCCTCTTTCTATTGTTTAAGCCTTTGTTTAACACAGAAAAACAGTTTTGTTTAATTGAATTTCTATAAATTTGGGGATTGACCTTGACCCTGTCAAACCACTTTATTATAGTCTGAGCCTTTTGCATTAGAGGAATATATGTTGATTTCTCCTTATCATAGACCAGAAGATCATTTCCATCAATTCCATGCACGTCATAATCACCAGTGCTGCCATCTTCATGTAAAGAACAGGTAAACTTCACCTGGTAAATACTGACATCCTCGTGGTCTGAAAATAAATATGTACTATAGGTTAAAAACAGTAAAAGTGCATTTAAAGGGGCATGAAACACAAACATTTTCTATCATGATTCAGATAGAGCATACAATTTAAAAAAAGAAAGTCTACTCCAGAATTGTTATTGTTGAAAAATATAGATAAACCCTTTTATACCCCATTCCCCAGTTATGCATAACCAACACTGTTATAATAATACACTTTTTACCTCTGTGATTACCTTGTATCTAAGCCTCTGCAGACTACCCCATTATCTCAGTTCTTTTGACACTTACTTTTAGCCAATTAGTGCTGACTCATAGGTAAATCCACAGGAGTGAGCACAATGTTATATATATATATATATATATATATATATATATAGCACACATGAACTAGCACTCTTTAACTGTTAAAAACTGTCAAAATGCACTGAGATAAGAGGCAGCCTTCAAGGGCTTAGAAATTAGCATATGAACCTGCCTAGGTTTATCTTTCAACAAAGAATACCAAGAGTACAAAGCAAACTTGATGCTAAAAGTAAACTGGAAAGTAGTTTAAAATTACATGCCCTATCTGAATCATGAAACATTAATTTTAATTTTGACTAGACTGTGCCTTTAAACCACCTTTGAATTTACTTAATTTATCTAATTTGCTTTATTCTCTTGGTATCTTTTGTTGAAAATTATACCTAGGTAGGCTTGGGAGGAGCAATGCGCTACTGGAAGCTAGCTGCTGATTGGTGGCTGCAGGTCTATGCCTCTTGTCATTGGCTACTAGTAGCCAGTAAAATGGATTACAGAGGGGAAATTGCTAACTAGAGATGAGCAAAGGTTTTACAACATTCTAAAAATGAAACTAATTTTAAAACATTCGTTCCTTTGTTTCAAATTTTGAATGTTTGCAGAACATTCTAACATTCTAATGCTATCTTTAAATGTAATATTCAATTTATGCAATATTCTAAATAGAAAAATGTATATTGATATATTTGTGTCTATTATGTATCAATTTACTAAATTTCCTACCACATGAACTATTGAACTTCTGAATAGTATTTGTTAAATCTAATGTTACATTAAAAATTGTGAATGTGGATATTTAATCTAATTTGAACATTCAATAACGAAAGTAACATTCGAAAACAGGAAATGACAAAATTAATGTCGACCATGTTTCATGTACTTGACTGTAAAAGGCTCCAATGCACTTAAATAAACACATATTTAGACATTTGTATGCATTTATCTCTATGTTCAAAGCCCTTTGCAGTCTTCTTTTTCTGACTTATAGAAAAAAGTACCAATGGAACTATCTTTTTATATAAATATTTATAAATTGTATTTTATGTTGCTTTTTGGAATTTATTTAAATATAAAATGTAAGGCATAATGGTGCTGTGTATTTACAAATTGAATACTTCAAACCAGAATATTAAAAAGAATACCCTTCAAGCACTCAAATGTTCATATATGAATATGGTTTTATGACAAAATATATTCCATAACTTGTGTCATACTTTCAGCTCTATGTACTAACCGACGGGCGGACAGCTTCTCAACTCGCGAAGCTGTCCGCCCGTCTTTGCTACACACGAGCAGCGGATCTGTTGATCCGCTTGCCCTTAGATATCATTACACACTCATCGGAGTGTGTAATGCCCGCCCATTCATTCGCACGACCAATCTGTGATTTTCCCTCGCCACTCAGAGGTGCTGTACAGTGTAAGAAGCAGTGGTCTAATGACCGCTGCTTCTTACATTGCGGGAAGCAGGCTCGCATATGCAAACCTGCACCATAAGGGCTCCGGAGCAGCTTCGCTGCTTCGTACATGGAGCCCATTAAATTAATACTAAAACATTTCTAAGTCTTTATACACCAGAATTTAAGAGGATTACATCAAATTTTAATCAATTAACTCCTTAACTACACACGTCGTACAGGGTACGTCAAACACAAACTGGTCTTTAAAGACCAGCGACATACCCTGTACATCGTTAGGGGTTTAAAGCATCTGGAAGCGATCCTGATCACTTCCAGCCGCTTTCAAGGTATTGCTGTGATGCCTCGATATTGAGGCATCACTGCAATACCTTTTTTCCAAGACCGATGCAGAGAGAGTCACTCTGTGGCCCTCTCTGCACCGGTACTGATGGTGGGTGGGAGCAGCTGCAGGGAGGCTGGTGGGTGGTCCATCGTTACCCGGCATCCGGTTCCTGTATATGCAATGTGCATGCCGGGTGCAGGGAGCGTGTAGGGGGGGGTCTGCAGGGGGCGCATGCGTGCATGTTAAAAGGCAGCAAATAGGTAGTGGGGGGAGGGTTAGAGAGCTGTATGGAGGGGATCAGAGAGGTTGGGGGCTAAGAGGGGTTCAACACAGTTGAACAGATATTTAAAAAAAAAAATGGAAGGGATCAGGGGGTGGGATGTTCAGGTGGGAGGCTGATCTCTACACTAAAACTAAAATTAACCCTACAAGCTCCCTACAAGTTACCTAATTGACCCTGTCACTGCTGGGCATAATACATATGTGGTGCGCAGTGGCATTTAGCGGCCTTCTAATTACCAAAAAGCAATGCCAAAGCCCTATATGTCTGCTATTTCTGAACAAAGGGGATCCCAGAGAAGCATTTTACAACCATATTTTGATTTTGAACATAACTTCCAGGTTTTTAAAAGTTTTGGTTTCAATTTTGAATGATTCAAATATATTTATAAAAGATAGCGGTAGATTAGACATACTATTTCAAAATAGAATATTAAAAATGAGATTGGCAGGAATTCAAAATCAAACTTTAGTAATATTTTTTAATTTGATGTAAAATACATAGCAAAACATTTGTTTATTCTATGAAAATTTTCTAATGTTCTTTAAAATTCGAAAAGAATATTCAAAAAATAGAATTTTATATGAGCATTCGAATCAAATGAATTAATGTATCGAAATTAATTTGGTATCCAACTATAATTTTCAAATATTCCCAATTCCAAGATCAGGAAGAAATAGTATAATATATTTCTACACATCTAGTAAATATAAGAGGCAAAATATTGGGGGCTTTCAGAACCAAAATTTAAGTGAATATATTATGTTATAAACCCCCAAGGAAGATATAATTATAACTCCATAAATTAGTAAAGATATTTACTTACTGCATAGGTCTGACCATTGTTTTTTAAAATTTGCACACTCATAGTGATGTCGCGAATAGTTCGCCGGCGAATAGTTCCCGGCGAACATAGCTTGTTCGCGTTCGCCGCGGTGGGTGAACATATGCAATGTTCGTTCCGCCCCCTATTCTTTATCATTGAGTAAACTTTGACCCTCTACCTCACAGTCTGCAGACACATTTCAGCCAATCAGCAGCAGACACTCCCTTCCAGACCCTCCCAGCTCCTGTGCAGCAGCCATTTTAGATTCATTCTGATCCTGCATTCTTAGTGAGAGGAGGGATAGTGTAGCTGCTGCTCATTTTATAGGGAAATTGATAGCTAGGCTAGCGTATTCAGTGTCCACTACAGTCCTGAAGGACTCATCTAATCTCTGCTGTAAGGACCGCACCCCAAAAAGCCCTTTAAAGGGCTAGAACATCATTTTTATTTTTTAATTTTTTTATTCTTTGTAATCTAATTGCATTTGCCTGCCAGTGTCAGCATGTGTCAGGCTCACAGCATATACTGTGCCTACTTGCTCAGTGCCACCACCAGTCATATCTGGTGTAACATTAGTGTAAATTTAAAAAAAAAAAACTTTTACATCAGTCTGCTAGTGTAATCTAATAGCAGTTGCTTGCCTGCCACTGCCAGCCTGTGTGTCAGGCTCACAGCATATACTGTGCCTACTTGCTCAGTGCCACCACTCAATCTGGTGTAACATTAGTGTAAATTTAAAAAAAAAAAAAAAACTTTTACATCAGTCTGCTAGTGTAATCTAATTTCAGTTGCCAGCAGGCCAGCCTGCCACTGCCAGCCTGTGTGTCAGGCTCACAGCATATACTGTGCTAATTGCTCAGTGCCACCACCAGTCATATCTGGTGTAACAGTAGTGTAAATTTAAAAAAAAAAAAACTTTTACATCAGTCTGCTAGTGTAATCTAATAGCAGTTGCCTTCCTGCCACTGCCAGCCTGTGTGTCAGGCTCACAGCATATACTGTGCCTACTCGCTCAGTGCCACCACTCATATTTGGTGTAACATTAGTGTAAATTTAAAAAAAAAAATTTACATCAGTCTGCTAGTGTAATCTAATTTCAGTTGCCAGCAGGCCAGCCTGCCACTGCCAGCCTGTGTGTCAGGCTCACAGCATATACTGTGACTACTTGCTCAGTGCCACCACCAGTCATATCTGGTGTAACATTAGTGTAAATTAAAAGAAAAAAAACTTTTACATCAGTCTGCTAGTGTAATCTATTAGCAGTTGCCTGCCTGCCACTACCAGCCTGTGTGTCAGGCTCACAGCATATACTGTGCCTACTCGCTCAGTGCCACCACTCATATCTGGTGTAACATTAGTGTAAATTTAAAAAAAAAAAACTTTTACATCAGTCTGCTAGTGTAATCTAATTTCAGTTGCCAGCAGGCCAGCCTGCCACTGCCAGCCTGTGTGTCAGCCTCACAGCATATACTGTGCTAATTGCTCAGTGCCACCACCAGTCATATCTGGTGTAACAGTAGTGTAAATTTAAAAAAAAAAAAACTTTTACATCAGTCTGCTAGTGTAATCTAATAGCAGTTGCTTGCCTGCCACTGCCAGCCTGTGTGTCAGGCTCACAGCATATACTGTGCCTACTTGCTCAGTGCCACCACTCAATCTGGTGTAACATTAGTGTAAATTTAAAAAAAAACAAAAAACTTTTACATCAGTCTGCTAGTGTAATCTAATTTCAGTTGCCAGCAGGCCAGCCTGCCACTGCCAGCCTGTGTGTCAGGCTCACAGCATATACTGTGCTAATTGCTCAGTGCCACCACCAGTCATATCTGGTGTAACAGTAGTGTAAATTTAAAAAAAAAAAAACTTTTACATCAGTCTGCTAGTGTAATCTAATAGCAGTTGCCTTCCTGCCACTGCCAGCCTGTGTGTCAGGCTCACAGCATATACTGTGCCTACTCGCTCAGTGCCACCACTCATATTTGGTGTAACATTAGTGTAAATTAAAAAAAAAAAATTTACATCAGTCTGCTAGTGTAATCTAATTTCAGTTGCCAGCAGGCCAGCCTGCCACTGCCAGCCTGTGTGTCAGGCTCACAGCATATACTGTGACTACTTGCTCAGTGCCACCACCAGTCATATCTGGTGTAACATTAGTGTAAATTAAAAGAAAAAAAACTTTTACATCAGTCTGCTAGTGTAATCTATTAGCAGTTGCCTGCCTGCCACTACCAGCCTGTGTGTCAGGCTCACAGCATATACTGTGCCTACTCGCTCAGTGCCACCGCTCATATCTGGTGTAACATTAGTGTAAATTTAAAAAAAAAAAACTTTTACATCAGTCTGCTAGTGTAATCTAATTTCAGTTGCCAGCAGGCCAGCCTGCCACTGCCAGCCTGTGTGTCAGCCTCACAGCATATACTGTGCCTACTTGCTTAGTGCCACCACCAGTCATATCTGGTGTAACAGTAGTGATGTCGCGAACGTAAAAATTTCAGTTCGCGAACGGCAGACTCGAACTTCCGCTACTGTTCGCGAACCGGCGAACTGTGCAAACCGCCATTGATTTCAATAGGCAGGCGAACTTTAAAACCCACAAGGACTCTTTCTGGCCACAATAGTGATGGAAAAGTTGTTTCAAGGGTACTAACACCTGGACTGTGGCATGCTGGAGGGGGATCCATGGCAAAACTCCCATGTAAAATTACATAGTTGATGCAGAGTCTGCTTTTAACCCATAAAGGGCCTAAATCACCTAACATTCCTAAATTGTTTGGAATAACGTGCTTTAAAACATCAGTTATGATGTTGTATCGATCAGGTAGTGTAAGGGTTACGCCCGCTTCACAGTGACAGACCAAACTCTCCGTGTAATGCACCGCAAACAGTCCATTTGCACAACCACGAGATAGATAGATTTGATAGATAGATACATAGATTACATAGCTCAATAGATGCAATATACATATGATAGATACAAATTACATAGATAAATAGATGCAATACACATTTGATAGATACAAATTACATAGATCAATAGATGCAATATACATTTGATAGATACGAATTATATAGATCAAAAGATGCAATATACATTTGATAGATACGAATTACATAGATCAAAAGATGCAATATACATTTTATAGATACGAATTACATTGATCAATAGATGCAATATACATTTGATAGATACGATTGATAGTTAGATAGATTTGATAGATAAATAGATAGATTTGAAAGATATATAATTTCCCTGACAGAGTATAACAATAAGACATGTGGTCTGGGACCCGTGGTGTGTTAAGTAGTACTATTCTTAGCAGTTTACTACTACCTGTTACTCCCCCTATCGGGGGAGGTCTATATAGCCTGCATTTTTGGAACAGGGAGATGGAAGAAGATGATTGGTCTGTCCTCCTACTTCAAATTTGTCCTAAACACAAGTGGCTGTCTCAAAACAGTCCGGACACGAGATAGATAGATTTGATAGATAGATAAACATAGATTGATAGTTAGATAGAATTGATAGAAGATAAATAGATAGATTTGATAGATATATAATTACCCTGAAAAAGTATAATAAAACATGCGGTCTGAGACCCATGGTAACTAGGTTGTGTTAAGTAGTACTATTGTTAGCACTTTAATCCCTGTTAATCCCCCTATCGGGGGAGGTCTATATGGCGTGCATGATTACCCTGACAAAGTATAACAACAAGACACGCGGTCTGGGACCCATGGTAACTAGGTTGTGTTAAGTAGTACTGTTCTTAGCTGTTTAATCCCTCTTACTCCCCCTATCGGGGGAGGTCTATATAGCTGCATGATTACCGTGACAAAGTATAGCAACAAAACATGCGGTCTGGGACCCATGGTAACTAGGTTGTGTTAAGTAGTACTATTCTTAGCACTTTAATCCCTGTAACTCCCCCTATCGGGGGAGGTCTATATGGCCTGCACGATTACCCTGACAAAGTATCACAACAAGACATGCGGTCTGGGACCCATGGTAACTAGGTTTTGTTTATATTAGTACTATTCTTAGCACTTTAATCTATGTTACTCCCCCTATCTGTGTAGGTCTATATGGGCTGTATGTTTACCCTGAGAAAGTATAACAACAAGACATGCGATCTGGGACCCATGGTAATTAGGTTGTGTTTAGTAGTACTATTCTTAGCACTTTAATCCCTTTTACTCCCCTTATCGGGGGAGGTCTATATGGCCTGCATGATTACCCTTACAAAGTATAATAACAAGACATGCAGTCTGGGACCCATGGTAACTAGGTTTTGTTTATATTAGTACTATTCTTAGCACTTTAATCCCTTTTACTCCCCCTATCGGGGGAGGTCTATACGGCCTGCCTGATTTCCCTCACCAAATATAACAACAAGACATGCGGTCTAGGACCCATGGTAACTAGGTTGTGTTAAATTGTGCTATTCTTAGCACTTTAATCCCTGTAACTCCCCCTATCGGGGGAGGTCTATACGGCCTGCCTGATTACCCTCACCAAATATAACCACAAGACATGTGGTCTAGGACCCATGGTAACTAGGTTGTGTTAAGTAGTACTGTTCTTATTAGTTTAATACCTGTTACTCACCATATCGGGGGAGGTCTATACGGCCTGCCTGATTACCCTCACCAAATATAACCACAAGACAAATGCGGTCTGGGACCCATGGTAATTAGGTTGTGTTAAGTAGTACTGTTCTTAGCTGTTTAATCCCTCTTACTCCCCCTATCGGGGGAGGTCTATATAGCCTGCATGATTACCCTGACAAAGTATAGCAACAAAACATGCGGTCTGGGACCCATGGTAACTAGGTTGTGTTAAGTAGTACTATTCTTAGCACTTTAATCCCTGTAACTCCCCCTATCGGGGGAGGTCTATATGGCCTGCACGATTACCCTGACAAAGTATCACAACAAGACATGCGGTCTGGGACCCATGGTAACTAAGTTTTGTTAAGTAGTACTGTTCTTAGCTGTTTAATCCCTCTTACTCCCCCTATCGGGGGAGGTCTATATAGCTGCATGATTACCCTGACAAAGTATAGCAACAAAACATGCGGTCTGGGACCCATGGTAACTAGGTTGTGTTAAGTAGTACTATTCTTAGCACTTTAATCCCTGTAACTCCCCCTATCGGGGGAGGTCTATATGGCCTGCACGATTACCCTGACAAAGTATCACAACAAGACATGCGGTCTGGGACCCATGGTAACTAGGTTTTGTTTATATTAGTACTATTCTTAGCACTTTAATCTATGTTACTCCCCCTATCTGTGTAGGTCTATATGGCCTGTATGTTTACCCTGAGAAAGTATAACAACAAGACATGCGATCTGGGACCCATGGTAATTAGGTTGTGTTTAGTAGTACTATTCTTAGCACTTTAATCCCTTTTACTCCCCTTATCGGGGGAGGTCTATATGGCCTGCATGATTACCCTTACAAAGTATAATAACAAGACATGCAGTCTGGGACCCATGGTAACTAGGTTTTGTTTATATTAGTACTATTCTTAGCACTTTAATCCCTTTTACTCCCCCTATCGGGGGAGGTCTATACGGCCTGCCTGATTTCCCTCACCAAATATAACAACAAGACATGCGGTCTGGGACCCATGGTAACTAGGTTGTGTTAAGTTGTGCTATTCTTAGCACTTTAATCCCTGTAACTCCCCCTATCGGGGGAGGTCTATACGGCCTGCCTGATTACCCTCACCAAATATAACCACAAGACATGCGGTCTAGGACCCATGGTAACTAGGTTGTGTTAAGTAGTACTGTTCTTATTAGTTTAATACCTGTTACTCACCATATCGGGGGAGGTCTATACGGCCTGCCTGATTACCCTCATCAAATATAACCACAAGACAAATGCGGTCTGGGACCCATGGTAATTAGGTTGTGTTAAGTAGTACTGTTCTTAGCTGTTTAATCCCTCTTACTCCCCCTATCGGGGGAGGTCTATATAGCCTGCATGATTACCCTGACAAAGTATAGCAACAAAACATGCGGTCTGGGACCCATGGTAACTAGGTTGTGTTAAGTAGTACTATTCTTAGCACTTTAATCCCTGTAACTCCCCCTATCGGGGGAGGTCTATATGGCCTGCACGATTACCCTGACAAAGTATCACAACAAGACATGCGGTCTGGGACCCATGGTAACTAGGTTTTGTTTATATTAGAACTATTCTTAGCACTTTAATCCATGTTACTCCCCCTATCTGTGTAGGTCTATATGGCCTGCATGTTTACCCTGAGAAAGTATAACAACAAGACATGCGATCTGGGACCCATGGTAATTAGGTTGTGTTTAGTAGTACTATTCTTAGCACTTTAATCCCTTTTACTCCCCTTATCGGGGGAGGTCTATATGGCCTGCATGATTACCCTTACAAAGTATAATAACAAGACATGCAGTCTGGGACCCATGGTAAATAGGTTTTGTTTATATTAGTACTGTTCTTAGCTGTTTAATCCCTCTTACTCCCCCTATCGGGGGAGGTGTATATGGCCTGCATGATTACCCTGACAAAGTATAACAACAAAACATGTGGTCTGGGACCCATGGTAACTATGTTGTGTTAAGTTGTACTATTCTTAGCACTTTAATCCCTGTAACTCCCCCTATCGGGGGAGGTCTATACGGCCTGCCTGATTACCCTCACCAAATATAACCACAAGACATGCGGTCTAGGACCCATGGTAACTAGGTTGTGTTAAGTAGTACTGTTCTTATTAGTTTAATACCTGTTACTCACCATATCGGGGGAGGTCTATACGGCCTGCCTGATTACCCTGACCAAATATAACAACAAGACATGCGGTCTGGGACCCATGGTAACTAGGTTGTGTTTTAAGTAGTACTATTCTTAGCACTTTAATTCCTGTTACTCCCCCTATCGGGGGAGGTCAATATGGCCTGCATGATTACCCTCAACAAATATAACAACAAGACATGCGGTCAGGGAGCCATGGTAAGTTTACTTCCTTTTGCACAATCAAGTATACCAGTTGCAGACAGAGGTTCTGACCCTGCATTATGGCTGCACCTCTCCCTAAAAGAGGGATCTGTTACAGAGTCTGTGGGCCTGTATGCAAAGAGCTGGCCTGCCTGAAAGGAGCAGCAAGGCAGTACAGGTCGTTCTCCTTCAGCCTTTTTATACGATGGCCCACGACCCTCAACAGGCACAACAGCATGAAACACCACATATGCCATCCTATTGAACAATAGAGTACAGGTATGGCATTGATTTTAGGATCCCGGAGATAAATTTTAGGAACCGGCTCAATTTTAGGATCCCGGAGATAAATTTTAGGAACCGGGAAATTGAACAAAAAACCATGCTTGGACACCCAGTACAGGTCGTTCTCCTTCAGCCTTTTATAAGAGGGTCCAGGACCCTCAACAGAAACAACAGCAGGAAACACCACATATGCCATCCTATTGAACAATAGAGTACAGGTATGGCATTGATTTTAGGATCCCGGAGATAAATTTTAGGAACCGGGAAATTGAACAAAAAAACATGCTTGGACACCCAGTACAGGTCGTTCTCCTTCAGCCTTTTATAAGAGGGTCCAGGACCCTCAACAGAAACAACAGCAGGAAACACCACATATGCCATCCTATAATTCCTATAGTAGGGGATTTGCAGAGGGCACAAATATGAATGATTGTGGTGTGGAATAAGTGATAAAATTAAATAAGTGTATATGGAACTTAGGTTTCAATTTGTGTGTTCTCCTTTAAATAATTGTTTTTATTGCAACTTGCATAAAATCACCAATTTGGGTATCTCTGTGTGTGAGTCCAAAATGTATAAATGAAAAATGTGCAATAATGTGTATACAATTCAAATTTATTATAACTTCAATAAAACAAATAAAATAAAGTAAAGAAAAATTAAAAAAAATTATAATGAAAACACAATAAAGTCGTGATTTAAAAATTCCTGCCTGCCTTGTTTGCACAATTTTATTGTGCAAACTGGAATGTGAGTACCCATTTTGTATACTTTCTTGGAATCATTCTGTTAACAGTTTAACCTGCACTAGGAGAAGTTATGTGTCCTTTATGTTTTAAAAGGCTACAACATCCAGTATCCAGTCTACTGATTTCTGATGGAGACCATGCCCTGCGCATATTGCACTTTATTAGTGCACACACCCTTGTGAGTAGTCACTTGTTAGCAACTTTGTATTCACTGAAAATTATCACTATGGGGCGCTCTTCTTTACATCTTTTTTTGTGCATCGAGTTTACCACTTGTATTACAAGTTGAAAATAAACAAGAATGTGTGAGTGCAATCACAATTTATGCTAGAATGATTAGCGCGTCCTCAGAGCTCTAGTTAACTGTTTCAAAAAACTAAAAAGTGTCACAAAACACATAAAAATACATTAAAAAAGACATTTACACTCAAAATAACACCATCCAATAAAAAAATATTGCACAAAAAAAGTTATGAGTTCAAATGCTGGGAAAAATAAGACAGCAAAGGACTTTAACATATATATATATATAGTATCTCACAAAAGTGAGTACACCCCTCACATTTTTGTAAATATTTTATTATATCTTTTCACGTGACAACACTGAAGAAATGACAATGTAAAGTAGTAAGTGTACAGCCTGTATAACAGTGCAAATGTGCTGTCCCCTCCAAATAACTCAACACACAGCCATTCCTGTCTAAACCATTGGCAACAAAAGTGAGTACACCCCTAAGTGAAAATATCCAAATTGGGCCCAAAGTGTCAATATTTTGTGTGGTGACCATGATTTTACAGCACTGCCTTAACCCTCTTGGGCATGGAGTTCACCAGAGCTTCACAGGTTGCCACTGGAGTCCTCTTCCACTCCTCCATGACGACATCACGGAGCTGGTGGATGTTAAGAGACTTTGAGCTCCCCCACCTTCCATTTGAGGATGCCCCACTGTCTGGAGACATGCTTGGCCAGTCCATCACCTTTACCCTCAGCTTTTTTAGCAAGGCAGTGGTCTTATTGGAGGTGTGTTTGGGTTCGTTATCATGTTGGAATACTGCCTGTGGCCCAGTCTCCAAAGAGAGGGGTCATGCTCTGCTTCAGTATGTCACAGTACATGTTGGCATTCATGGTTCCCAATCCCTAAATGAACTGTAGCTCTCCAGTGCCGGCAGCACTCATGCAGGCCCAGACCATGACACTCCCACCACCATGCTTGACTGCAGGCAAGACACACTTGTCTTTGTAATCTTCACCTGGTTGCCATCACACACGCTTGACACCATCTGAACCAAATAAGTTTATCTTGGGCTCATCGGACCAGAGGATATGGTTCCAGTAATCCATGTCCTTAGTCTGCTTGTCTTTAGCAAACTGTTTGCGGGCTTTCTTGTGCATCACCTTTAGAAGAGGCTTCCTTATGGTACGACAGCCATGCAGACCAATTTGATGCAGTGTGCGGCGTATGGCCTGAGAACTGACAGGCTGACCCCTCACCCCTTCAACCTCTGCAGCAATGCTGGCAGCACTCATTTGTCTATTTCCCAAAGACAACCTCTGGATATGTCGTTGAGCACGTGCACTCAACTTCTTTGGCCAACCATGACGAGGCCTGTTCTGAATGGAACCTATCCTGTGAAACTGCTGTAGGGTCTTGCCCATCCTGCTGCAGCTCAGTTTCAGAGTCTTGGTAATTTTCTTATAGCCTAGGCCATCTTTATGTAGAGCAACAATTCTTTTTTTCAGATCCTCAGATAGTTCTTTGCCATGAGGTGCCATGTTGAACTTCCTGTGACCAGTAAAAGAGAGTTTGAGAGCGATAACACCAAATTTAACACACCTGCTCCCCATTCACACCTTGGGGAGGGAAAATGGCTAATTGGGCCAAATTTGGACATTTCTACTTAGGGGTGTACTCACTTTTGTTACCAACGGTTTAGAAATTAATGGCTGTGTGTCGAGTTATTTTAAAGGGTACAGCAAATGTACACTGTTATACAGGCTGTACATTCACTACTTTACATTGTAGCAAAGTGTCATTTGCTATCCACTCTCCTCTGACGAAGAAGTTTGTGGCAACTTCGAAACGCGTAAGGACGATACAGTGGGCGGACAGGTTCCTTTGCTACTGGCAGCCAGCTACAGTTTGTATTTTACAGCTGATAATTTTTAACAAAAAAACAACAAAGACATAGTCTCCTTCATACGCTTAACAGCTTGAACCAATTAGTTTTATTGAGTGCTTTTTTGGGTGACACATTTATACCTAAGCTCACACCAATCACTTACAAGGGCCACACGCAACAGTGTTGTACTTTAGCCCTTAAAATCTAAAGGTTACATAGGCCCCTTGTGTAACTAAGCTAGACTTTTGAGTTATAGATCACTCACACATCTCTGCACTATCGGACATTCATCCTTAAGGTCCCATCTGGGAATACACTATCATTTTGGATAAAGCTATAAATCTTACCTCATCATGGATTGAGGTTTATCAATGTAAGCACAATACCATTTGTATATAATATGTTTAATTTTATGTTATACAGTATCACGCTATGTGTGTTTTTTTTCCTCCATGCATAACCCTGGGTACCCATGCCAATCGGTCTTCATATACCTGTGAGGATAAAGATTCTCACCATCATATGAAAGAACATCAGAGAGTCCAGGGTTGCCATTGAATATTAAAGGCTCCTTATAATTAATGGAACAAGAAGTGGACTAAGAATTCCTAAGGACAACACTCTGGGGACTAAAGACATAATCATCATTAAATACGCAGAGCAGACATCTTACCTCATATGATTGAGGTCTGATTTGGTAAACAGGAATTTTTTACTTCAACATACAGCATTAAGAAGTTATCCACAAAAGATACTAATAAGAACTTCATACAGCTATTATTTAAGAACTGTCTTGCTTTGGGAAAGATTTTATATTTTGTACATCAGAAAGACTGATTATAGCAGAGCACCTTTTTTTCCATTATTGATAGCTCTTTCTTGAATATCTCTAACAGTGACGGTGTACACTGTGTCAATACTTATATTTGTTGGGTCTGAGTTTCTTGTATATTGTGTATTGTATATTGTTTTTGAAATAGACAAAACTTGTGCCACATCTATACTTACATTACACATTAAGGATTCTCATCTATACTAAATAAAGTAATATTTTAGTGCAATATACAGCCTTATAAAAAGAGTGAAACATCATAACCACTACAATGGTTTAATGCTGGTGATTTTTCTTGATTCTTAAATATATATATATATATATATATATATATATATATATATATATATATATATATATATATATATGTGTGTGTGTGTGTTTATATACGTGTAAATATCTATTAACATATTTACAGACATATATACACATATAAACACATAAATACATATGTATAAATATATAGACATAAATATAAGTGCATTGGGGCCCTTTGCAGTTAAGTAGATGAAAACATGTAAAAACATATTTATGCAATATTCATTTTTATTTAAGGGGCCCATTTATCAAGCTCCGAATGGAGCTTGAGGGCCCGTGTTTCTGGCGAGCCTACAGGCTCGCCAGAAACAGCAGTTATGAAGCAGCGGTCTAAGGACCACTGATCCATAACCCTGTTCGCCTGCTCTGAGCAGGCGGACAGACATCGCCGAAAATCAACCCAATCGAGTACGATCGGGTTGATTGACATCCCCCTGCTGGTGGCTGATTGGCCGGGAATCTGCAAGGGGTGGCTCACAAGAGCTGCTGGTGCAATGCTGAATACGGAGAGCGCATTGCTCTCCTCATTCAGCGAGGTCTGTCGGACCTGATTCTGCATCCCTTTTGTATCCTATTATTTTGCAAACCCAAAGGTGTTGAACGTAAAAAAATTAAATAATTTGGATGTGGTTTCTATCATGAATGAAAACATTGAAGAAATTATAAAATTTTGTATAAAAACCTAATTCCATTGATAAATCACGGATGATGCTTGGTGGTTGATGTGGGGTTGCAAATCTATGTTATTTATTTGTAGGAATGAGAGATTTATACTTTATTTTGTTATTCATTGCACTATGATGCAAATTTATACCCAAATAGATGGCTGGACACTCATATGAGTACTATGTTTGTGACAAAAATCATGTGGAAAGCAAGTAGCACAGCAAAAATGTTGCAACCTTGGCAGCCATGAATCATAAACAAAAACCTAACATCCAAAAAACATGTAACAAACATGAAAATCACAAGTGAAATACACTACAATGTCACCAAAATATACTTTAACTATATCACATAAAACATAGTTGATAGAAACTTGATAGACAGTTCATTACAGAGCCTTAATGGCATAACACAATACCATCAATTTCAGTTATTAAAATCTGTTTTGCATTTGTCTCCCTACTTGATTCTAGTGAGATTGAAGATGGAGTAGAGATTGAGTTTAGTGAACCAACTTGCCCCTAGTAGCTGGTAATATTATTCATGGATCAATAAAAGTAGCATTTACTTCTTTTTTTATTGTATTAATCAGCCATCTATAGTTGATATAGGATCTGAGATAGCCTTAATTATTCTTTAAAAAAAAATGCCTCCAGGAGATGAGGTTAGTTAATTTAATCCTTTAGCTATGTTTTATTTTTAGAATGCTCCATGGCTAAAGTGGTAGGTAAATAAACCAAGTATTTACATCCTTTAGGAGAAGATATGCCTGGTAGCAATTCTATACTGCAGTTGTACTCACGATCAAGAAGTGATTTTGTTCAACATTTGGAAAACACTTCCATCAGTTCTCAGTAAATTTAAGGCTCCACACTTTTGAAATCATCAGTACAAGTTCTACTACTGCTACCAGTAATTTAGCATATTTATCAAGCTCCATATGGTACTTGATAACCCGTGTTTCTGGCGAGCCTTCAGTCAGCGGACAGAAATTGACAGAAATCAACCCGATCGAATACAATAGGGTTGATTGACACCTCCTGCTAGTGGCCGTGAATCTGCAGGGAGCGCTATTGCACCAGCAGTTCACAAGAACTGCTGGTGCAAAGATAAATGCCAACAGCATATACTGTCGGCATTTATGGATGTGTAGCGGACATGATCTGCTATAGCGGATTATGTCCTCTCACAGCATCATAAATAGGCCCCTAAGTATGAAGACAATGAGGCATATTTATCAATGTACGAGCGGACATGATACAAAGTAGTATATCATGTCTGCCGCACATCGATAAATGTTGAGAAGTTAGGGGGCCGTGGTCTTTAGACTGTTTCCGGCAAGCCTTCAGGGGCATTAAATTCCATACGGAGCTTGATAAATATGCCCCAATGTCTCTGTCTTCACTGCCTTTATTTTAACTGAGGAAAGGAAAAGAGAGGTTCAGTCATTGCTTTCAAAGCCTTGGACTTACCCTCTTGCTTGAGACAAGTCTAGTCTAAGACTAGTTCAAACTGGATGTCCTAACAAACAGAACACCGTCATTGAGTCAATAACTTCATTATGTGGCTGACAAACAGGTAAGATCCAACACCAAGGTTTGATCTTGTTTAGGCTTCTAAGAGGTAGGGGTGTGGTAGATGGGGTGAGGTAGTTGGTTGTAGTTTGAATGTCCTAATTCTCTCAGATTCTCTTTTTGAGAAAAACGCCTCATTGTGAATAGTCATGGAGACTATACTAGCTAAGGTGGTGTCTTATCTTTTACTCATTTAGATAAACCATTCTGATAAGCTGTCTTAAAAGCTTCTTGGTTCCATAACATGTGCAGACATGTGCAGAATTAAATGGGGAATCATGGAGAGGGTTTTTTTTTTTTTAAATACATTATTTGTTTAAGTGGAAGTGTTGGTTGTGCTTAAGGTAAATTGATCTAATTCTAGGCCATCCTTAGGATTAATTGTGGTGGGGGAGAGTATGTTTAAAGGGAAATGATAGCCAAAATTAATATTTCAAGATTCCGATAGACCATGGGATTTTAAGAATTTTACACTAAAAGACTGGCACTCCAATATGCAGGAGCATCTGTAATTAATATCTAAGCTGGGAATCAAGGGAAAAGGAATGAAAACAAAACAAACGGTGGTGGGGAGCCTAGCTGTAAAGGTGGAACAAGTCATTATCATAAATTATGAAAAGTACTGCAGTGGCACTAGTGAAAAAAATAAAAATATAAATCCTTATTAATCCAATTAAAGACATGAATACATCAAGGAGGGGTTCACAATCATACATGTTTTGTGCCCATTATAGATGCTTAATCATAGTTAAAAATGCAATACATAACAAATACATTTGAAGTGACATCAGCCAATCAGGGCGAGTTGTGTCTCATGTCATCCTTATACTACAGATCTCCACCCTGTATAGGTAAAATATATTAACAATTTATATAACAAAACAGTGAGCTCAGTGACATTAAACACATATAAGTATGCTCCTTTAACATAAAAACAATGTTGTTTTTTTTAAAAGAAGGACAAAAAGAACAATAAAGTCAATTCATTACTCCAGTGCAATTAATGTAACCAAGTATGCATATAAATGTTTGCAAGATAATATATAAAATCAAATAAAATAATAATACAAAAGAGTATAATCAAATAATTCATCCCAGGGTTAAATCAAATGTGGGAATATTTTCAAAAGTATACTTATTACAAATCAACAAAATAGCTAATATCCCACTCTTGGTTTAACCATTGGGAACAGTTTTAATTTATAAATCCACAATAACTCTTCTTTCACTTAAGATTTTGAATTAACGGCCCCTGATCCCCCTTAAGACCGCTGCTACGATTGGGTTGATTGACACCCCCTGCTAGCGGCCGATTGGCCGTGAATCTGCAGGGGTGGCAAAGCACAAGCAGTTCACTAGAACTGCTTGTACAATGCTGAATGCTGACAGCGTATGCTGTCCGAATTCAGCGATGTCTGTCGGACACGATATGCTACAGCGTATCATGTACGGCCGACATTAGTAAATCGGCCCCAATGTCTCCACTTCTTTTACCTTGATAAATAATTTTGGAATATTCAATACATGTTCCAAACTTAAATGTCTTGCTATAACAGAATAGTATTCTATTATAGTGTTTAAGATCACAAACATGCTCCTTAACTCTAGACCTAAGCTTTCGCGTTGTTTCTCCATCATATGGCATAGATCCTAATTGACATTCTAACCTCTTAGTGACCAGGCCATTTTTCAATTTCTTTCCCTTAAGGACCAGGGCTATTTTTACATTTCTGCTGTGTTTGTGTTTAGCTGTAATTTTCCTCTTACTCATTTACTGTACCCACACATATTATATACCGTTTTTCTTGCCATTAAATGGACTTTCTAAATATACCATTATTTTCAATATATCTTATAATTTACTATAATTTTTTTTATAAAATATAATAAATACATTGAAAAAACACACTTTTTCTAACTTTGACCCCCAAAATCTGGTTACACATCTATAACCATCAAAAAACACCCATGCTAAATAGTTTCTAAATTTTATTGTGAGTTTAAAAATACCCAATGTTTACATGTCCTTTGCTTTTTTGCAAGTTATAGGACAATAAGTACAAGTAGCACTTTGCTATTTCCAAAACATTTTTTTTCTTCAAAATTAGCGATAATTACATTGTAACACTGATATCTCTCAGGAATCCCTGAATAACCCTTCACATGTATACATATTTTTTAGTACACAACCTAAATTTTTGATCTAGGCCCATTTTGGTATATTTCATGCCACTTTTTAACAAACTTTAGTTTTCTCACTGAAATTATTTACAAACAACTTGTTCAATTATGGCACAAATGTTTGTACAGGGAGTGCAGAATTATTAGGCAAGTTGTATTTTTGAGGATTAATTTTATTATTGAACAACAACCATGTTCTCAATGAACCCAAAAAACTCATTAATATCAAAGCTGAATAGTTTTGGAAGTAGTTTTTAGTTTGTTTTTAGTTATAGCTATTTTAGGGGGATATCTGTGTGTGCAGGTGACTATTACTGTGCATAATTATTAGGCAACTTAACAAAAAACAAATATATACCCATTTCAATTATTTATTTTTACCAGTGAAACCAATATAACATCTCAAAATTCACAAATATACATTTCTGACATTCAAAAACAAAACAAAAACAAATCAGTGACCAATATAGCCACCTTTCTTTGCAAGGACACTCAAAAGCCTGCCATCCATGGATTCTGTCAGTGTTTTGATCTGTTCACCATCAACATTGCGTGCAGCAGCAACCACAGCCTCCCAGACACTGTTCAGAGAGGTGTACTGTTTTCCCTCCTTGTAAATCTCACATTTGATGATGGACCACAGGTTCTCAATGGGGTTCAGATCAGGTGAACAAGGAGGCCATGTCATTAGATTTTCTTCTTTTATACCCTTTCTTGCCAGCCACGCTGTGGAGTACTTGGACGCGTGTGATGGAGCATTGTCCTGCATGAAAATCATGTTTTTCTTGAAGGATGCAGACTTCTTCCTGTACCACTGCTTGAAGAAGGTGTCTTCCAGAAACTGGCAGTAGGACTGGGAGTTGGGTTTGACTCCATCCTCAACCCGAAAAGGCCCCACAAGCTCATCTTTGATGATACCAGCCCAAACCAGTAATCCACCTCCACCTTGCTGGCATCTGAGTCGGACTGGAGCTCTCTGCCCTTTACCAATCCAGCCACGGGCCCATCCATCTGGCCCATCAAGACTCACTCTCATTTCATCAGTCCATAAAACCTTAGAAAAATCAGTCTTGAGATATTTCTTGGCCCAGTCTTGACGTTTCAGCTTGTGTCTTGTTCAGTGGTGGTCGTCTTTCAGCCTTTCTTACCTTGGCCATGTCTCTGAGTATTGCACACCTTGTGCTTTTGGGCACTCCAGTGATGTTGCAGCTCTGAAATATGGCCAAACTGGTGGCAAGTGGCATCTTGGCAGCTGCACGCTTGACTTTTCTCAGTTCATGGGCAGTTATTTTGCGTCTTGGTTTTTCCACACGCTTCTTGCGACCCTGTTGACTATTTTGAATGAAACGCTTGATTGTTCGATGATCACGCTTCAGAAGCTTTGCAATTTTAAGAGTGCTGCATCCCTCTGCAAGATATCTCACTATTTTTGACTTTTCTGAGCCTGTCAAGTCCTTCTTTTGACCCATTTTGCCAAAGGAAAGGAAGTTGCCTAATAATTATGCACACCTGATATAGGGTGTTGATGTCATTAGACCACACCCCTTCTCATTACAGAGATGCACATCACCTAATATGCTTAATTGGTAGTAGGCTTTCAAGCCTATACATCTTGGAGTAAGACAACATGCATAAAGAGGATGATGTGGTCAAAATACTCATTTGCCTAATAATTCTGCACTCCCTGTAAATGCTTTTCTGGGAACCCCTTTGTTCAGAAATAGCAGACATTTATGGCTTTGGCATTACTTTTTGGTAATTAGAAGGCCGCTAAATGCTGATGCGGACCACACTTGTACTATGCCCAGCAGTGAAGGGGTTAATTAGGTAGCTTGTAGGGAGCTTGTAGGATTAATTTTAGCTTTAGTGTAGTGTAGTAGACAACCCAATGTATTGATCTAGGCCCATTTTTGTATATATAGTTCATGCCATCATTTCACTGCCAAATGCGATCAAAAAAAAAAAAAAAAAACGTTCACTTTTTCACAAACTTTAGGTTTCTCATTGAAATTATTTACAAACAGCTTGTGCAATTATGGCACAAATGGTTTTAAATGCTTCTCTGGGATCCCCTTTGTTCAGAAATAGCAGACATATATGGCTTTGTCATTGCTTTTTGGTAATTAGAAGGCCGATAAATGCTGCTGTGCATCACTCTTGTATTATGCCTATGAGTTAAGGGGTTAATTAGGTAGCTTGTAGGGTTAATTTTAGCTTTAGTGTAGAGATCAGCCTCCCACCTGACACATCCCACCCCTGATCCCTCCCTGACCCCCCTCAAACAGCTCTCTTCCCCCCCCACATCACAATTATCACCACCATCTTAAGTACTGGCAGAAAGTCTACCAGTATAAAAATAAAGGTTGTTTTTTTTTAAGATTTTATCTGTGTAGGATCACCCATTACCCCCAACCTCCATGATCCCCCAAAACAGCTCTCTAAGCCTCCCCCTCGACCTATTTGCCACCATCTTAGGTACTAGCAGCTGTCTGCCAATACCCAGTTTACTGAAAAATTGCCCTTTTTTTTATAAAAAAAAATAAAAACAAAATTTTCTGTAGTGTAGCTGCCCCCCTCAATACCCTCTCCCCTCCCACTCCCAGTTCCATTACCCAACATTTATTCCCCCTCCCTCTCCCTTTCCCTCTCCCTCTGCCTTGGACTGCATTTACAATGTAGCGTGCGCGAACGCTCCCATCCTGTCGCAAGCTGCCGCACAGTGAGTAACAGGATCCGGAACTCCCTCCAGCGATGGGCCACCCACACGCCTCCCTGCTATGGCTCCC
Source organism: Bombina bombina (assembly GCF_027579735.1). Lineage (NCBI taxonomy): Eukaryota > Metazoa > Chordata > Amphibia > Anura > Bombinatoridae > Bombina > Bombina bombina. The sequence goes on along the minus strand of NC_069505.1, from coordinate 567,387,053 downwards.
ATCCACCAATGATCTGCACCATCGCTGGCCGATGCAGAGAGGGCCACAGAGTGGCTATCTCTGCATTGGTGGGTAAAAAAGTGTATTGCAGGATGCCTCAATATCGAGGCATCACTGCAATACCCTGAAAGTGACTGGAAGCGATCATGATCACTTCCAGCGCTTAAAAGCACTAATGACGTGCATGGTACATCCTTGGTCATTAATGACTGTTTTTTGTAGTACGTACCTTGCGTGTCCATGTTCGCTAAGGGTCTAATTTAAAAATCACATATTTAGTCAAACAATTTGAATAACATTCAACACGGTAACTCATTCCCATATTGTGTTCTAAAAGGTGTATCCAACAGATATAACTGTGCAAGTAAAGCAGTTATATGAATGTAGCCTGAAGATAAGTGTATTTCTTTCATATAATTGGCAAGAGTCCATGAGCTAGTGACATATGGGATATACAATCCTACCAGGAGGGGCAAAGTTTCCCAAACCTCAAAATGCCTATAAATACACCCCTCACCACACCCACAATTCCGTTTTACAAACTTTGCCTCCTATGGAGGTGGTGAAGTAAGTTTGTGCTTAGATTCTACGTGTCTCAGCATTTTGAAGCCCGATTCCTCTCGGAGTACAGCGAATGTCAGAGGGTTGTGAAGGGAGTATCACCTATTGAATGCAATGGTTTTCCTGGCGGGAGATCTATTTCATAGGTTCTCTGTTATCGGTCGTAGAGATTCATCTCCTACCTCCCTTATTCAGATCGCCAATATACTCTCATATTCCATTACCTCTACTGATAACTGTTTCAGTACTGGTTTGGCTATTTGCTATATGTGGATGGGTGTCTTTTGGTAAGTATGTTGTCATTACTGATGCCGAGTTCCTTGCTTAAGGTTGCGTCGTGAATGACTCGAGTGTGTCATTTCCGGATGTTAGCGACAAAAATATTTCAGTTACATTGTACGTCATACTTGGAGCCAAATAATTTCATTATTCAGAACCCCATTCCTATGTGCCTCTTGCCTTTTCTATGTTAGAGGGCTATGCTGTTTGCATTTTTTTCCCATTCTTGAAACTGCCATATAAGGAAGTTGATAATTTTGCTTTATATGTTGTTTTTTTCTCTTACATTTGCAAGTTGTCTCAATCTGATCCTGTCTCAGAAACCACTGTTGGAACCCTGCTGCCTGATAAAAGTTTTACCAAAGCTAAGTGCATTTGTTGTAAATTTGTGGAGATTATATCTCCAGCTGTGGTATTTAATAGTTGTCATGATAAGCTTTTACATGCAGAGAATGTGTCCATCAGTAATAGTACTATACCTGTTGTTCCTTCAACATCTAATGTACAAGATATACCTGTGAATATAAAAGATTTTTATTGCTGATGCAATTCAGAAGGCTTTGTCTGCCATTCTGCCTTCTAATAAACGTAAAAGTTCTTTTAAAACTTCTCATAAAGTTGATGAAATTTCTAATGACCGACAACATACTGAATTATCCTCATCTGACGAGGATCTATCTGATTCAAGAGATCCTTCCTCAGATATTGACACTGACAAATCTACTTATTTATTTAAAATGGAGTATATTTGTTCCTTGTTAAAAGAAGTGTTGATTACATTGGATATTGAGGAAACTAGTCCTCTTGATATTAAAACTAGTAGACATTTAAATTCTGTTTATAAACCTCCTCTGGTTACCCCAGATGTTTTTCCAGTTCCTGATGCTATTTCTGATATGATTTCTAAGGAATGTAATAGGCCTAGTACTTCTTTTATTCCTTCTTCAAGGTTTAAAAAAATCGTATCCTTTGCCTATGGAAGATAGTTCTTCTTTTAAAGACCCTTTAGTTGGAAACTTGAATTTTATCTAAGGAAAGCTTATCTATATTCTGGTCATCTCCTCAGGCCTGCCATTTCTATGGCTGATGTTGCAGCTGCATCAACATTTTGGCTGGAAAGTTTAGCGCAACAGGAAACGGATCCTGATTTGTCTAGCATTGTTCGTTTACTTCAACATGCTAATCATTTTATTTGTGATGCAATTTTTGATATAATCAAAATTGATGTTAAATCTATGTCTTTAGCTATTTTAGCTAGAAGAGCTTTGTGGCTTAAATATTGGAATGCGGACATTGTATCTAAGTTTAGATTACTATCTCTTTCTTTCCAAGGTAATAAGTTATTTGGTTCTCAGTTGGATTCGATTATTTCAACTGTCACTGGGGGAAGGGAGTTTTTTTGCCTCAGGATAAAAGACCTAAGGGTAAATCTAAAGCTTCTAACTGCTTTTGTTCCTTTCGACAAAATAAGGAACAGAAACCTAATCCTTCCCCCAAAGAATCTGGTTCCAATTGGAAACCTTCTTCAAGTTGGAGTAAATCCAAACAATTTAAGAAACCAAAGCCAGCCCCCAAGTCTGCATGAAGGTGCAGCCCTCATTCCAGCTCAGCTAGTAGGGGGCAGATTAAGATTCTTCTGAAACATTTGGGCAGATTCTGTCCAAAATCATTGGATTCAGAGTATTGTCTCTCAAGGGTACCGAATAGGATTCAGAGTAAGACCTCCTGTGAGAAGGTTTTTTCTATCAGGCATTCCAGTAAATCCAGTAAAGACTCAAGCTTTTCTGAAGTGTGTTTCAGACCTGGAGCTTTCAGGGGTAATCATACCAGTTCCGTTTAAGGCACAGGGTCTGGGGTTTTATTCAAATATATTCATTGTCCCAAAGAAAGAAAATTCTTTCAGGCCAGTTCTGGATCTGAATTTTTTTTATTCAAATCTATTCATTGTCCCAAAGAAAGAAAATTCTTTCAGGCCAGTTCTGGATCTGAAAATTTTGAATCGTTAGGTAAGAGTGCCAACTTTCAAAATGGTGACTATAAGAACTATTCTGCCTTTTGTTCAGCAAGTGCATTATATGTCCACAATAGACTTACAGGATGCTTATCTTCATATTCCGATTCATCCAGACCATTATCAGTTTCTGAGATTTTCTTTTCTAGACAAGCATTACCAATTTATCGCTCTTCCGTTTAGCCTAGCGACAGCTCCAAGAATCTTTTATGAGGTTCTCGGTGCCCTACTCTCTGAAATCAGAGAAGGGGGTATTGCGGTATTTCCTTATTTGGACGATATCTTGGTACTAGCTCAGTCTTTACATTCTGCAGAATCTCACACAAATCAACTAGTGTTGTTTCTTCAAAGACATGGTTGGAGGATCAATTTATCAAAAAGTTATTTGATTCCTCAGACACGGGTCACCTTTTTAGGTTTCCAGATAGATTCAGTGTCCATGACTCTGTCTCTAACAGACAAGAGATGATTAAAACTGGTTTCAGCTTGTCAGAACTCAGTCATTCCCTTCAGTGGCTATGTGCATGGAAGTTTTAGGTCTCATGACTGCAGCATCAGATGCAATCCCCTTTGCTCGTTTTCATATGAGACCTCTCCAGCTTTGTATGCTGAACCAATGGTGCAGGGATTATACAAAGATATCACCATTAATATCCTTAAATCCCAATGTTCGACTTTCTCTGACTTGGTGATTAGATAACCATCGTATAGTTCAAGGGGCCTCTTTCAGGTTGGGGAGCTGCCTGGGGATCTCTGACAGCACAAGGGGTTTGCAAAGAGGCAAGGTTACCAATCAATATTTTAGAACTCCGTGCTATCTTTAGGGCTCTTCAGGTGTGGCCTCTGTTGAAGAGAGAACCGTTCATTTGTTTTCAGACAGACAATATCACAACTGTGCATATGTCAATCATCAGGGTGGGACTCGCAGTCCCCAAGCCATGAAAGAAGTATCTTGGATACTTGCTTGGGCGGAATCCAGCTCCTATCTAATTTCTGAATTATCTGCTCTTTCTTGTGAATCTCCTTTTCTTATTTTCCATCAGGATAAGGCAGTTTTGCGGACTTCATTTAAATTCTTACCTAAGGTTGTGAATTCTAACAACATTGTGTCCTAATCCTAAGAATTCTTAGGATAAATCCTTGCATACTTTGGATGTGGTAAGAGCTTTGAAATATTATGTTGAAGCTACTAAAGATTTCAGGAACACTTCTAGTCTATTTGTTATCTTTTCTGGTTCTAGGAAAGGTCAGAAGGCTTCTTCCATTTCCTTGGCATCTTGGTTAAAGCTTTTGATTCATCAGGCTTATTTGGAGTCGGGTCAGGCCCTGCCTCAGAGAATTACAGCTCATTCTACTAGATCAGTCTCCACGTCGTGGGCTTTTAAGAATGAAGCTTCAGTTGATCAGATTTGCAAAGCAGCAACTTGGTCTTCTTTGCATACATTTACTAAATTCTACCGTTTTGATGTATTTGCTTCTTTGGAAGCAGTTTTTGGTAGAAAAGTTCTTCAGGCAGCTGTTTCAGTTTGATTCCTCTGCTTATCTTTTAAGTTTTTTTTCTTTCATTTTTGAGAAAAAACTTTTTTTTTGTTTGGTTGTGGATTAAATTTTCTCAGTGGAAAATGGCTGTTATTATTTTATCCCTCCCTCTCTAGTGACTCTTGTGTGGAGTTCCACATCTTGGGTATTTTTATCCCATACGTCACTAGCTCATGGACTCTTGCCAATTACATGAAAGAAAACATAATTTATGTAATATTTCATATTGGCAAGAGTCCATGAGACCTATCCTTTTTATACTGGTTATGATTTTTTTTTGTATAAAGCGCAATTATTTCCAAATTTCTTTGTTGATGCTTTTTACTCCTTTCTTTTTCACCCCACTATTTGGCTATTTCTTAAACTGAATTGTGGGTGTGGTAAGGGGTGCATTTATAGGCATTTTGAGGTTTGGGAAACTTTGCCCCTCCTGGTAGGATTGTATATCCCATACGTCACTAGCTCATGGACTCTTGCCAATTTGAAAGAAATTAATTTATCAGGTAAGTTCTTACATAAATTATGTTTTTAGAGCATAGAATACAATTTTATATGTGTGAAGATTATATGAAACGCTTATTTCTTTTACAGTCTTTTGGTCAAGGTCAAAAGTCAGAGGGGGTGTCATACTTTCAAAGATTATTGCAGATGTACTTGTTTATAGCAATCAATAACAAAACTATTATTGAAAGGTTATTGCAATTTCATGACATTTGCTACTATCGCTCAAAAGTCACACACTTATCCTCTGGGCTGGCATATTCTTCTGACATGTAATGTATGCAGATGTTCCCACACTGCTGAGTGACACTGGAAAAATCTTGGTGTTCAGCTGACTTTCTTCACTACAAGTTCATCTTGGACTCCTATTATTCTGCCCTTAATCTCTCTAAGCAGGATTATTTCTCTACTCTTATCTCTATTCTCCTATTACAACTTCTCTCTCAGCTCAAGATTTTGCCAGCAACTTCAACAAAATTGATTCCTTTAGAAACTAACGGCTAGATTTGGAGTTTTGTCGGTAACGACCCGAAAAACTAACGCCGGCTTTTTTCTGGCCGCACCATAAAAATAACTCTGGTATTGAGAGTCCACAGAATGGCTGCGTTAGGCTCCAAAAAAGGAGCGTAGAGCATTTTTAACGCAGCTTCAACTCTCGATACCAGAGTTGCTTACGCAAGCGGCCAACCTCAAAAACGTGCTCGTGCACGATTCCCCCATAGGAAACAATGGAGCTGTTTGAGCTGAAAAAAACCCAAACACCTGCAAAAAAGCCGCGTTCAGCTCCTAACGCAGCCCCATTGTTTGCTATGCGGTAACCCTTCCTACGTCTGCACTTAACACTCTAACATGTACCCCGAGTCTAAACACCCCTAACCTTACACTTATTAACCCCTAATCTGCCGCCCCCGCTATCGCTGACCCCTGCATATTATTATTAACCCCTAATCTGCCGCTCCGTAAACCGCCGCTACTTACATTATCCCTATGTACCCCTAATCTGCTTCCCTAACATCGCCGACCCCTATATTATATTTATTAACCCCTAATCTGCCCCCCACAACGTCGCCTCCACCTGCCTACACTTATTAACCCCTAATCTGCCGAGCGGACCTGAGCGCTACTATAATAAAGTTATTAACCCCTAATCCGCCTCACTAACCCTATAATAAATAGTATTAACCCCTAATCTGCCCTCCCTAACATCGCCGACACCTAACTTCCATTATTAACCCCTAATCTGCCGACTGGAGCTCACCGCTATTCTAATAAATGTATTAACCCCTAAAGCTAAGTCTAACCCTAACACTAACACCCCCCTAAGTTAAATATAATTTACATCTAACGAAATTAATTAACTCTTATTAAAGGGACACTGTACCCAATTTTTTTTGTGTGATTCAGATAGAGCATGCAATTTTAAGCAACTTTCTAATTTACTCCTATTATCAATTTTTCTTCGTTCTCTTGCTATCTTTATATGAAAAAGAAGGCATGTAAGCTTTTTTCTAGGTTCAGTACTCTGGACAGCAGTTTTTGATTGGTGGATGCATTTATCCACCAATCAGCAAGGACAACCTAGGTTGTTCACCAAAAATGGGCCGCCATCTAAACTTACATTCTTGCATTTCAAATAAAGATACCAAGAGAATAAAGAACATTTGAAAATAGGAGTAAATTAGAAAGTTGCTTAAAATTGCATGCTCTATCTGAAGCACAAAAGAAAATATTTGGGTACAGTGTCCCTTTAAATAAATTATTCCTATTTAAAGATAAATACTTACCTGTAAAATAAATCCTAATATAGCTACAATATAAATTATAATTATATTATAGCTATTTTAGGATTTATATTTATTTTACAGGTAACTTTGTATTTATTTTAACCAGGTACAATAGCTATTAAATAGTTAAGAACTATTTAATAGCTAAAATAGTTAAAATAATTACAAATTTACCTGTAAAATAAATCCTAACCTAAGTTACAATTAAACCGAACACTACACTATCAATAAATTAATTAAATACAATTCCTACAAATAAATACAATTAAATAAACTAGCTAAAGTACAAAAAATAAAAAAGAACTAAGTTACAAAAAATAAAAAAATATTTACAAACATAAGAAAAATATTACAACAATTTTAAACTAATTACACCTACTCTAAGCCCTCTAATAAAATAACAAAGCCCCCCAAAATAAAAAAATGCCCTACCCTATTCTAAATTACAAAAGTTCAAAGCTCTTTTACCTTACCAGCCCTGAACAGGGCCCTTTGCGGGGCATGCCCCAAGAAGTTCAGCTCTTTTGCCTGTAAAAAAAAACATACAATACCCCCCCCCAACATTACAACCCACCACCCACATACCCCTAATCTAACCCAAACCCCCCTTAAATAAACCTAACACTAAGCCCCTGAAGATCTTCCTACCTTATCTTCACCCTGCCAGGTTCACCGATCCGTCCTGAAGAGCTACTCCAATGTCCTGATCCAAGCCCAAGCGGGGGGCTGAAAAGGTCCATGATCCGGCTGAAGTCTTCATCCAAGCGGGAGCTGAAGAGGTCCATGATCCGGCTGAAGTCTTCATCCAAGTGGGAGCTGAAGAGGTCCATGATCCGGATGAAGTCTTCTATCAACGGCATCTTCAATCTTCTTTCTTCCGGATCCATCTTGCAGACCTCCGACGCGGAACATCCTCTTCTCCCGACGCCTACTAGCCGAATGACGGTTCCTTTAAGGGACGTCATCCAAGATGGCGTCCCTCGAATTCCGATTGGCTGATAGGATTCTATCAGCCAATCGGAATTAAGGTAGGAATATTCTGATTGGCTGATGGAATCAGCCAATCAGAATCAAGTTCAATCCGATTGGCTGATCCAATCAGCCAATCAGATTGAGCTCGCATTCTATTGGCTGTTCCGATCAGCCAATAGAATGCGAGCTCAATCTGATTGGCTGATTCCATCAGCCAATCAGAATTTTCCTACCTTAATTCCGATTGGCTGATAGAATCCTATCAGCCAATCGGAATTCGAGGTACGCCATCTTGGATGACGTCCCTTAAAGGAACCGTCATTCGGCTAGTAGGCGTCGGGAGAAGAGGATGTTCCGCGTCGGAGGTCTGCAAGATGGATCCGGAAGAAAGAAGATTGAAGATGCCGTTGATAGAAGACTTCATCCGGATCATGGACCTCTTCAGCTCCCGCTTGGATGAAGACTTCAGCCGGATCATGGACCTCTTCAGCTCCCGCTTGGATGAAGACTTCAGCCGGATCATGGACCTCTTCAGCCCCCCGCTTGGGCTTGGATCAGGACATCGGAGGAGCTCTTCAGGACGGATCGGTGAACCTGGCAGGGTGAAGATAAGGTAGGAAGATCTTCAGTGGCTTAGTGTTAGGTTTATTTAAGGGGGGTTTGGGTTAGATTAGGGGTATGTGGGTGGTGGGTTGTAATGTTGTGGGGGGGGGTATTGTATGTTTTTTTTTACAGGCAAAAGAGCTGAATTCTTTGGGGCATGCCCCGCAAAGGGCCCTGTTCAGGGCTGGTAAGGTAAAAGAGCTTTGAACTTTTGTAATTTAGAATAGGGTAGGGCATTTTTTTATTTTGGGGGGCTTTGTTATTTTATTAGGGGGCTTAGAGTAGGTGTAATTAGTTTAAAATTGTTGTAATATTTTTCTTATGTTTGTAAATATTTTTTTATTTTTTGTAACTTAGTTCTTTTTTATTTTTTGTACTTTAGCTAGTTTATTTAATTGTATTTATTTGTAGGAATTGTATTTAATTAATTTATTGATAGTGTAGTGTTAGGTTAATTGTAGGTAATTGTAGGTAGTTTATTTAATTAATTTATTGATAGTGTAATGTTAGGTTTAATTGTAACTTAGGTTAGGATTTATTTTACAGGTAAATTTGTAATTATTTTAACTATTTTAGCTATTAAATAGTTCTTAACTATTTAATAGCTATTGTACCTGGTTAAAATAAATACAAAGTTACCTGTAAAATAAATATAAATCCTAAAATAGCTATAATATAATTATAATTTATATTGTAGCTATATTAGGATTTATTTTACAGGTAAGTATTTATCTTTAAATAGGAATAATGTATTTAATAAGAGTTAATTAATTTCGTTAGATGTAAATTATATTTAATTTAGGGGGGTGTTAGTGTTAGGGTTAGACTTAGCTTTAGGGGTTAATACATTTATTAGAATAGCGGTGAGCTCCGGTCGGCAGATTAAGGGTTAATAAGTGTAGGCAGGTGGAGGCGACGTTGTGGGGGGCAGATTAGGGGTTAATAAATATAATACAGGGGTCGGCAGGGTTAGGGGCAGCAAATTAGGGGTACATAAGGATAACGTAGGTGGCGGCACTTTGCGGTCGGCAGATTAGGGGTTAATTATTGTAGGTAGCTGGCTGCGACGTTGTGGGGGGCAGATTAGGGGTTAATAAATATAATATAGGGGTCGGCGGTGTTAGGGGCAGCAGATTAGGGGTACATAAGGATAACGTAGGTGGCGGCGCTTTGCGGTCGGCAGATTAGGGGTTAATAAGTGTAGGTAGGTGGAGGCGACGTTGTGGGGGGCAGATTAGGGGTTAATAAATATAATACAGGGGTCGGCGGTGTTAGGGGCAGCAGATTAGGGGTACATAAGGATAACGTAGGTGGCGGTCGGCAGATTAGGGGTTAAAAAAATGTATTAGAGTGTCGGCGATGTGGGGGGACCTCGGTTTAGGGGTACATAGGTAGTTTATGGGTGTTAGTGTACTTTAGAGTACAGTAGTTAAGAGCTTTATAAACCGGCGTTAGCCCAGAAAGCTCTTAACTACTGACTTTTTTCCTGCGGCTGGAGTTTTGTCGTTAGATTTCTAACGCTCACTTCAGAAACGACTCTAAATACCGGAGTTAGAAAGATCCCATTGAAAAGATAGGATACGCAATTTACGTAAGGGGATCTGCGGTATGGAAAAGTCGCGGATGAAAAGTGAGTGTTAGACCCTATTTTGAGTGACTCCAAATACCGGCGGTAGCCTAAAACCAGCGTTAGGAGCCTCTAACGCTGGTTTTCACGGCTAACGCCAAACTCCAAATCTAGGTCTAAATCATCTTTCAGCATAATAACAATATTCAACCCCGTCAAAAGCTCACAATCAACCCAAAACCCACAAAGCCATAAATTTAGCTCCTTCACCCCTGTTACTGAGGAAGAAGTTTCTGCCCTTATACTGTCCTTTCACTACCTGTCCATTAGTTCTCATCCCCTCACAGCTGCTACTCTCCCTCTATTCTACCCTCTTCTACCCTTACCCTTATACTCACACACATTTTCAACCTCTTGATCAGCACTAGTATATTTCCCTCATCTTTAAAACACGCTGTTTACTGGTTACACCTATCTAGTTACACCTATCTTTAAAAAAAAACTTCTCTTGATTTAACCTCCTCATCCAACATTCACCCTATTTCCCTACTCCCCCTTGCCTCAAAACTTCTAGAAAGTTAGTATATACACATCTATCAAATTTCATTACATTAATCTCCCCCCACTGCAATCTGGATTTTGTCCCAACACTAAACAGAAACAGAAGCTACCTACTTACAGCAAAATCGAAAGGCAACTTATCTCTGCTAATCTACTGATAATCCTCCATGATCTATCTGCAGCCTTTGATACTGTTGACCACACTCTTTTGTCTAACTGTACCTTTAGTGTAGCCTTCACTAGTGTATTATCTGCCCCTTTCTGTTGGGGTACTACAAGACTTTTTTTCTGTTCTCGATCTATTCATCATCATTAGGTTCCTTAATAAATTTCCACGGGTTACAATATCATGTGTATGCTGATGACTCTCACATCTACCTCTCTGCACCAGACCTATCCCTTTCCTTGCTAACTTACAGTATGTCACTAACTGTCTCTCTCATATCTCACCTTGGATATCCTCTCACTATCTTATACTAAATCTCTCCAAAACTGAACACCTTATTTTCCCACCTTCTTCCCAAATCTCCACTCCCATTTTTCTATAACTGTCGATAATTCCATTATTACCCCAACCCTGCATGCCTGATATCTTGGCATCGCACTTCTCACATCCAGTCTTTAGCTTATTCCTGCTGCTTCCATCTGAAAAATATCTACAAATTTAAAAATGTCCCCACACAAAATAAAGCTAAGATTTTATATCACTCTCAAATTCCTTCCTGCCTTGACTACTGCAACTCCATCCTCTCTGGTCTCCCTAGCTGCAGTCCAGCTCTTCAAAATCCATAATGAATGCCTCTGCCAGGCTCATCTTCCTTACATGTCACTCTTCATCTGCCAATCCCTTCACTGGCTTCCACTAGCCTCCAGAATTAAACACAAAATTCTGACTCTGACATACAAGGCCTTCAATGGCACTGCTCCCCCCCATATCCCAGATCTTGTCTCCAGATACTCTCCCTCCCGTCTCCTTCGCTCTGATCACAACCACCATCTCTACTCCTCTCTTGTTACCTCCTCCATTTCCCGTCTACAGGACATTTCCAGACAATTTTTGTGGAATTCTCTGCCTCACTACATGAGACTCTCCTCTAGTTTTTAAAGTTTCAATTTCTCCCAAAAGACTCTACTGTTCAGGGATCCCTACAACATATACTAACCCTTTCTAACCTCAGTTCATCTCCTCCTTTGTTATCCCATTAAACCACCTAAGCATGTAAGCCTACAAGTCAAGCTGTTTGTAGATCACCTTCATGAGAGCTGACTACAGTAGTACAACTCTTGGTAGTGCCATCTACCCACTTGTTCCCTATAAATAGTACCTTACAAATCATGCAATACAGTGCTACTGAATCTGTTGGTGGTCTTCAAATAACTGATAACAATAACACAACCCCAATTCCAAAAATGTTGGGACACTATTGAAAATGCAAAAAAAAAAAGAGTCATTTGAAAATTCAATTCATCTTGTACTATATTGAAAACAAATTATTAACACATTATTTGATGTTTTACTTAGTGAATTCAATGTATTTTTTAAAATATACACTCATTTCAAATCTGATGGCTGCAACACGTACCAAAAAAGTTGGGACCGGGGCAATTTTGGACTAATAGCGATGTGGCATGTTGAAATAAGAAGATGGTATGAAACAGGTGAGGCAATCGTGTAATCATAGTATATAAGGAGCCTCCAAAAAAGGCCTAGTCCTTCAAGAGCAAGGATGGGTCGAGGCTCACCAATCCGCCAATAGATGCGTCAGCGAATAATCCAAAACTTTGAGAACAACATTCCCCAAAGATAAATCAGTAGGATTTGGGGCATTTCACCTCTACTGTGCACAATATAATTAAAAGAATTCGAGGAATCTGGTCAAATCAGAAACCACTTCTGAATATGCGTGATCTCTGATCCCTCAGACACCACTATCTCACAAACCGTCATGAAACTGTAATGTATATCCTGACATGGGCTTGGGAGTACTTTGGTAAGCCTTTGTCAGTCAACACCATTCGCCACTGCATCCACAGATGCAAGTTAATGCTTTGCTATGCAAAGCAGAAGCCATACATCAACACTGCTCAGAAGCGCCGCTGACTTCTCTGGGCTCAATCTCATCTGAGATGGACAGTAGTACAGTGGAATCATGTTTTGTGATATGAGGAGTCAACATTTCAAATAGTTTTTGGGAAAAAACAGCTGCTGTGTTCTCCGGTCCAAAGAGGAAAAGGACCATCCAAGCTGTTACAAAAAGGTACAAAAGCCAGCGTTTGTCATGGTATGGGGGTTTGTGAGGGCACCATTAATGCAGAAATATATGTATACATTTCAGAGCAACATATGCTGCCATCCAGATATTAGGGCTTTTTTATTATGGTGCTAGTGGACATGATCCGATATAGCGGATCATGTCCGCTGCACATCGATAAATGCCGACAGCATACACTGTCTTTATTTATCATTGTGAACTACTGGTGCAATGGCGCCCTTTGCAGATTTGCAATTGGCCACTAGCAGTGGGTGTCAATCAACCCGATCATATTCGATTGGGTTGATTTCTGTCGATTTATGTCCGCCACATCAGAGCAGGCGGACAGGTTATGGAGCAGCGGTCTTTAGACCACTGCTTCATAACTTTTGTTTCCCCGGGGCATCAAGCTCCATACAGAGCTTGAAAAATATGCCTCATTGTCTTTTCCAGGGATATCCCTGTATTTTCCAGCAGGATAACACCAAACCACATTCTGCCCGGATTACAAGTGCATGGTTTCGTAAGCAGAGAGTGCGCGTGATAGCATGACCTGCCTGCATTCCTGATCTGTGTCTGATTGAGAATGTGTGGAGCATTATGAAGCGCAGAATAAGGCAACGAAGGCCCCATATAATTGTGCAGCTGAAGACATGCATAATGGATGAATGAGGGAATGTTCAACTTCCTAAACTTAACCAACTGGTGTCTTCAGTACCTAATGTTCAGTTTGCTAAACTTAACTAACTGGTGTCTTCAGTACCTAATGTTCAGTTTGCTAAACTTAACTAACTAGTGTCTTCAGTACCTAATGTTCAGTTTGCTAAACTTAACTAACTGGTGTCTTCAGTACCTAATGTTCAGTTTGCTAAACTTAACTAACTAGTGTCTTCAGTACCTAATGTTCAGTTTGCTAAACTTAACTAACTGGTGTCTTCAGTACCTAATGTTCAGTTTGCTAAACTTAACTAACTGGTGTCTTCAGTACCTAATGTTCAGTTTGCTAAACTTAACTAACTGGTGTCTTCAGTACCTAATGTTCAGTTTGCTAAACTTAACTAACTGGTGTCTTCAGTACCTAATGTTCAGTTTGCTAAACTTAACTAACTGGTGTCTTCAGTACCTAATGTTCAGTTTGCTAAACTTAACTAACTAGTGTCTTCAGTACCTAATGTTCAGTTTGCTAAACTTAACTAACTGGTGTCTTCAGTACCTAATGTTCAGTTTGCTAAACTTAACTAACTGGTGTCTTCAGTACCTAATGTTCAGTTTGCTAAACCTAACTAACTGGTGTGTGTCTTCAGTACCTAATGTTCAGTTTGCTAAACCTAACTAACTGGTGTCTTCAGTACCTAATGTTCAGTTTACTAAACCTAACTAACTGGTGTCTTCAGTACCTAATGTTCAGTTTGCTAAACTTAACTGGTGTCTTCAGTACCTAATGTTCAGTTTGCTAAACTTAACTAACTGGTGTCTTCAGTACCTAAACGCTTAATAAGTGTTATTAAAAGAATCTGTGATGTTACACAGTGGTTAACAGTTGACGGTCCCAAAATTTTTTGGAGTGCGTTGAAGTCACAAAATTTGAAATGAGTGTTTATTTTCAAAAATACATAAAATTCACAAAGTGAAACATCAAATAATTTGTTAATGTGTTTTCAATAGAGTACAGGGTGAATTGAATTGTCAAATGACTCTTTTTGTTATTTTACATTTAATGCAATATAATGTTTATTGCTTATTAGAGATTTATAAATATTCTTAATAATTGGCTATTAAAATGACCCTATGGGTTTTCAGTACACTTTTGGGACATAGATCCAGACGTAGAGAACAGTATTAAAATGTCATCTTCAAAACAGAACTAATCAGCACAGGACTAACTTTAATGGTGAGTGTGTATGTTATCATTGTATGTTATCATTGTTTATTTCTTAAAAATATACTAAATTATAGGGAAAATGCCAGACATGAAGTATGTAACCCTTAAAATAATTGGCAGATGCGTTTTTTTTTTTTTAAATTATTTGTTGAAATATTGAAGAAATAAGTGCGGCTGCACTTTCTTCTTTTGTGATATTTTGTTTGGCCGTTTGGCCGTTTGGCCGTCGCAGCGTGCACCCCTTCCAGCCGTAGCCTTGAATGTTAGATTTACCTTTTTCATGACATTTTAAAATCTTATTTTTTTTTATTTTTAAAGTGATATTTTTTTTCTTCTGATTTGCCTCCCTATTCTTCCAATTTAGTGTAAACGGATAAACAATTAATATTTAATTTGAGAAAAGAAACCTATATATTTTTATTTTTTAAAATATTTTTTTTATTCTAGGCTTTACCTTTTTTAAACCTTTTAGCATAGATAAATGGATAGCTAAATAGATAGATAGATAGATACCTGTAGATAATCATACAGCGATAGATAAATAGACAGACAGAGGGGTAGATTTACCAATGTGTGTCCGACATGATAAGCTGTAGAGTATCATGACCAACAGACATCGCTGAATGCGGACAGCTTGTGCAATGCCGCCCCCTGCAGATTTGTGGCCAATCAACCTGATCGTATAGGATCCGGAGGATTGCAGACCGCAGCCTTAGAGGCGGCGGACAAGTTATGGGGCATTCGGCCCTTGTTAAATCGACCCCATAGAGACAGACGGATAGGTGATAGATAGATAAATAGATAGATAAATAGATAAATAGATAGATAGATAGTAATACAGAGATAGACAGACAGTAAGACAGAGAGATAGAATAGAATAGATAAACCCTTCTTATATATATATATATATATATATATTTATTAATTGTTTAGGAAAATGTTTATCCCCTTTATCAGAAGTGAATATATGGTATGTGATATTCATCAGTTTAAAAAATTGACTATTGTGCTGGTAAGGCTACAATATATTATTATTTTCCAGGACTACAGTCGAGACTTCACTCTCTTTTCCTATGATGATAGTTTAACCTATATGAGTTTCATCATTTGCTGATTATACCATTTGAATTCAAGGTCTTTATTTACCCTGATAGGTGCTTTATTGTTAGTTATGCTCACTCTGATCTGCCTGAATGCATTTATACCTGGCTGATACCGCAGGATGGGGTAATACCAAGTATTTAACTTGCATGTTTCGTTATATTTATGTTTCTTGTTCTCTAACTGAGTATCCATTTTAACAACTATACTAGTATTGATGGTGACAGTTAGCCGAAACCTCTTGTTTAGTTTATGTCTTCCAACTTAAGCCATATTTGTAAATATTGATGCGACCTGCCAATTTAATTCAATTTATTTTACTTTAATGTACATTTGCCTATGAACGGCTCTGTTTCCCCCAGTACATGTTGCCAGAGTTATGTACTAGAATTTAGATAATGTTCTATTGCAGTGGATGATGTCAGTTTTTACTATGCATACTTTAGCTTACAATATGTGCCTAATGTAAACTGAGAGGAGACAAATTGTAGAGAGCGTATATTCAACTCATTTACCCATCATACATGTTTTATAATCTTAGAAGCCCTCTCTATATATAACAGTTACTATTCTCTTAATATTGATCTTCCCTACAGTTATATTTCCTTAAGACTTGGTCAGTTGTAGCATGGGTGGAGATTGGGGATTGCTGAGTTCTGGTGCCAACCCAAGGGCCCTGGGTGGTATTGGGTTCAGGGCACTTCCTTCTAGACCTCGTTAATACTACCTTTATGTAAGTTTCTCCTACAGCTGTAGAATAGTTCTGCTAACAAAATGGTTAATATTACTATGTCTTGACTTATCTCTACTTATATAACTATAGGACATTTGTTATTATTTTGTTGATATAGCTTATATTATTCAATAATTAGGGGAAATCAGAGTTTTATGTTTATACCCCATTATTTAATGTAGGCTCCAGGAGTAAAATGTTGTGATTCAAACCATTTATTTAAAACCATACACGTATTTTCTCACACTACAGATGTTGGTTCTTATACCACCCCCCCCCCAGCAACTTAATAGTACTCTGGAATCCGTAAATTGCATCCAGAGGCTAAAAGCGCGGTTTCTCTCGTAATATACCGCAATAATCTTTTTTCCCAAAACGTCATTAATATATTCTGTTAGGAGGGATATTTATATCACGGTGTATTCTGACAGTTAATTCCTAGAATTTGATTATACCTAAACAGAATCCCAGTTATGGGTTAGAGGTAGGGATGGGCGAATGTTTCGCAACATTCGAAAAACGGCACGAATTTTAACACATTCGTTCGTTCGAATCGAATTTCGAATGTTTACATAACATTCTAACATTCGATTTTCGAATGTTCGGTTTTGAATTTTACGATTACATTTGAAAATATTCGAATTCGAAAAATTCGAATTTAGATTGTAATAGTATTTCTAATGCTTTTTCTTTAAATGTAATATTCGAATTATGCAATATTCGAATTAGAAAAATTCGAATTTAGATTGTAATAGTATTTCTTCTGTTAAGTGTGATCAGTCCACGGGTCATCATTACTTCTGGGATATTACTCCTCCCCAACAGGAAGTGCAAGAGGATTCACCCAGCAGAGCTGCATATAGCTCCTCCCCTCTACGTCACTCCCAGTCATTCTCTTGCACCCAACGACTAGATAGGATGTGTGAGAGGACTATGGTGATTATACTTAGTTTTATATCTTCAATCAAAAGTTTGTTATTTTAAAATAGCACCGGAGTGTGTTATTATCTCTCTGGCAGAGTTTGAAGAAGAATCTACCAGAGTTTTTGTTATGATTTTAGCCGGAGTAGTTAAGATCATATTGCTGTTTCTCGGCCATCTGAGGAGAGGTAAACTTCAGATCAGGGGACAGCGGGCAGATGAATCTGCATAGAGGTATGTAGCAGTTTTTATTTTCTGACAATGGAATTGATGAGAAAATCCTGCCATACCGATATAATGTCATGTATGTATACTTTACACTTCAGTATTCTGGGGAATGGTACTTCACTAGAATTACACTGTAAGAAATACATAAAGCTGTTTAATAACTAGAGATTATGTTTAACGTTTTTGCTGGAATGTAAAATCGTTTTCATTTACTGAGGTACTGAGTGAATAAATGTTTGGGCACTATTTTTCCACTTGGCAGTTGCTTAATCTGTTTTTCTGACAGTTTCTGTTCTCCCTCACTGCTGTGTGTGAGGGGGAGGGGCCGTTTTTTTGGCGCTTTTACTGCATCAAATATTTCAGTCAGCAACTCATTGTATTCCCTGCATGATCCAGTTCATCTCTACAGAGCTCAGGGGTCTTCAAAACTTATTTTGAGGGAGGTAATTTCTCTCAGCAGAGCTGTGAGAATTATAGTTTGACTGAGATAAAAAACGTTTATTCTGTAATTTGTTTCCTGCTTTCAGAATTTGTTATCTTTGCTAATGGGATTAAACCTTTGCTAAAGTTGTGGTGTTTACAAGGATTGAGGCTATAACTGTTTCAATTTATTAATTTTCAACTGTCATAGATCTTCTGTGCTTCTTAAAGGCACAGTACGTTTTAATATTATTCTAATTGAATTGTATTTCCAAGTTGCAAGTTTATTTGCTAGTGTGTTAAACATGTCTGATTCAGAGGATGATACCTGTGTCATTTGTTGCAATGCCAAAGTGGAGCCCAATAGAAATTTATGTACTAACTGTATTGATGCTACTTTAAATAAAAGTCAATCTGTACAAATTGAACAAATTTCACCAAACAACGAGGGGAGAGTTATGCCGACTAACTCGCCTCACGTGTCAGTACCTACATCTCCCGCTCAGAGGGAGGTGCGTGATATTGTAGCGCCGAGTACATCTGGGCGGCCATTACAACTCACATTACAGGATATGGCTACTGTTATGACTGAGGTTTTGGCTAAATTACCAGAACTAAGAGGTAAGCGTGATCACTCTGGGGTGAGAACAGAGTGCGCTGATAATATTAGGGCCATGTCAGACACTGCGTCACAGGTGGCAGAACATGAGGACGGAGAACTTCATTCTGTGGGTGACGGTTCTGATCCAAACAGACTGGATTCAGATATTTCAAATTTTAAATTTAAACTGGAAAACCTCTGTGTATTACTAGGGGAGGTGTTAGCGGCTCTGAATGATTGTAACACAGTTGCAATACCAGAGAAAATGTGTAGGTTGGATAAATATTTTGCGGTACCGACGAGTACTGAGGTTTTTCCTATACCTAAGAGACTTACTGAAATTGTTACTAAGGAGTGGGATAGACCCGGTGTGCCGTTCTCACCCCCTCCGATATTTAGAAAAATGTTTACAATAGACGCCACCACAAGGGACTTATGGCAAACGGTCCCTAAGGTGGAGGGAGCAGTTTCTACCTTAGCTAAGCGTACCACTATCCCGGTGGAGGATAGCTGTGCTTTTTCAGATCCAATGGATAAAAAGTTAGAGGGTTACCTTAAGAAAATGTTTGTTCAACAAGGTTTTATATTGCAACCCCTTGCATGCATTGCGCCGATCACGGCTGCAGCGGCATTCTGGATTGAGTCTCTGGAAGAGAACATTGGTTCAGCTACTCTGGACGACATTACGGACAGGCTTAGAGTCCTTAAACTAGCTAATTCATTCATTTCGGAGGCCGTAGTACATCTTACTAAACTTACGGCGAAGAATTCAGGATTCGCCATTCAGGCACGCAGGGCGCTGTGGCTAAAATCCTGGTCAGCTGATGTTACTTCTAAGTCTAAATTGCTTAATATACCTTTCAAAGGGCAGACCTTATTCGGGCCCGGGTTGAAAGAGATTATCGCTGACATTACAGGAGGTAAAGGCCATGCCCTGCCTCAGGACAAAGCCAAAGCCAAGACTAGACAGTCTAATTTTCATTCCTTTCGCAATTTCAAAGCTGGAGCAGCATCAACTTCCTCTGCACCAAAACAGGAAGGAGCTGTTGCTCGCTACAGACAAGGCTGGAAACCTAACCAGTCCTGGAACAAGGGCAAGCAGACTAGGAAACCTGCTGCTGCCCCTAAGACAGCATGAATTGAGGGCCCCCGATCCGGGATCGGATCTAGTGGGGGGCAGACTTTCTCTCTTCGCCCAGGCTTGGGCAAGAGATGTTCAGGATCCCTGGGCGCTAGAGATAATATCTCAGGGATACCTTCTGGACTTCAAATACTCTCCTCCAAGAGAGAGATTTCATCTGTCAAGATTGTCAACAATCCAGACAAAGAAAGAGGCGTTTTTACGCTGCGTACAAGAGCTCTTGTTAATGGGAGTAATCCATCCAGTTCCACGATCGGAACAGGGACAGGGGTTTTACTCAAATCTGTTTGTGGTTACCAAAAAAGAGGGAACTTTCAGACCAATCCTGGACTTAAAGATCCTAAACAAATTCCTAAGAGTTCCATCGTTCAAGATGGAGACTATTCGGACAATTTTACCTATGATCCAAGAGGGTCAGTACATGACCACTGTAGATTTAAAAGATACTTACCTTCACATACCGATTCACAAAGATCATTATCGGTACCTAAGGTTTGCCTTCCTAGACAGGCATTACCAGTTTGTGGCTCTTCCATTCGGATTGGCTACAGCTCCAAGAATCTTCACAAAGGTTCTGGGTGCTCTTCTGGCGGTACTAAGACCGCGGGGAATCTCGGTAGCTCCATACCTAGATGACATTCTGATACAAGCTTCAAGCTTTCAAACTGCCAAGTCTCATACAGAGTTAGTGCTGGCATTTCTAAGTTCACATGGATGGAAGGTGAACGAAAAGAAAAGTTCACTCGTTCCACTCACAAGAGTTCCCTTCCTGGGGACTCTTATAGATTCTGTAGAAATGAAGATTTACCTGACAGAGGACAGGCTAACAAGATTTCAAAGTGCTTGCCGCACCCTTCATTCCATTCAACACCCGTCAGTGGCTCAATGCATGGAGGGAATCGGCTTAATGGTAGCGGCAATGGACATAGTACCCTTTGCACGCTTACACCTCAGACCACTGCAACTGTGCATGCTAAGTCAGTGGAATGGGGATTACTCAGACTTATCCCCTTCTCTGAATCTGGATCAAGAGACCAGAAATTCTCTTCTATGGTGGCTTTCTCGGCCACATCTGTCCAGGGGGATGCCATTCAGCAGACCAGACTGGACAATTGTAACAACAGACGCCAGCCTTCTAGGTTGGGGTGCCGTCTGGAATTCTCTGAAGGCTCAGGGACAATGGAGTCAGGAGGAGAGTCTCCTGCCAATAAACATTCTGGAATTGAGAGCAGTTCTCAATGCCCTCCTGGCTTGGCCCCAGTTGACAACTCGGGGGTTCATCAGGTTTCAGTCGGACAACATCACGACTGTAGCTTACATCAACCATCAGGGAGGGACAAGAAGCTCCCTAGCTATGATGGAAGTATCAAAGATAATTCTCTGGGCAGTGTCTCACTCTTGCCACCTGTCAGCAATCCACATCCCGGGAGTGGAGAACTGGGAGGCGGATTTCTTAAGTCGTCAGACTTTTCATCCGGGGGAGTGGGAACTTCATCCGGAGGTCTTTGCCCAAATACTTCGACGTTGGGGCAAACCAGAGATAGATCTCATGGCGTCTCGACAGAACGCCAAGCTTCCTCGTTACGGGTCCAGATCCAGGGATCCAGGAGCAGTCCTGATAGATGCTCTGACAGCACCTTGGGACTTCAGGATGGCTTACGTGTTTCCACCCTTCCCGTTGCTTCCGCAATTGATTGCCAGAATCAAACAAGAGAGAGCATCAGTGATTCTAATAGCACCTGCGTGGCCACGCAGGACTTGGTATGCAGACCTGGTGGACATGTCATCCTGTCCACCTTGGTCTCTACCTCTGAAACAGGACCTTCTGATACAGGGTCCCTTCAAACATCAAAATCTAACTTCTCTGAAGCTGACTGCTTGGAAATTGAACGCTTGATTTTATCAAGACGTGGGTTTTCTGAGTCAGTTATTGATACCTTAATACAGGCTAGGAAACCTGTTACCAGAAAGATTTACCATAAGATATGGCGTAAATACCTATATTGGTGTGAATCCAAAGGTTACTCTTGGAGTAAGGTTAGGATTCCTAGGATATTGTCTTTTCTACAAGAAGGTTTAGAAAAGGGTTTATCTGCTAGTTCATTAAAGGGACAGATCTCAGCTCTGTCCATTCTGTTACACAAACGTCTGTCAGAAGTTCCTGACGTCCAGGCTTTTTGTCAGGCTTTGACCAGGATTAAGCCTGTGTTTAAAACTGTTGCTCCACCATGGAGTCTAAACCTTGTTCTTAATGTTTTTCAGGGCGTTCCATTTGAACCCCTTCATTCCATTGATATAAAGTTGTTATCTTGGAAAGTTCTATTTTTAATGGCTATTTCCTCGGCTCGAAGAGTCTCTGAATTATCAGCCTTACATTGTGATTCTCCTTATTTGATTTTTCATTCGGATAAGGTAGTCCTGCGTACTAAACCTGGGTTCTTACCTAAGGTAGTTACTAACAGGAATATCAATCAAGAGATTGTTGTTCCTTCTTTATGCCCAAATCCTTCTTCAAAGAAGGAACGTCTACTGCACAACCTGGATGTAGTCCGTGCTCTAAAATTTTACTTACAGGCAATTAAGGAATTTCGACAAACGTCTTCTCTGTTTGTCATTTACTCTGGGCAGAGGAGAGGTCAAAAAGCTTCCGCTACCTCTTTCTTTTTGGCTTCGTAGCATAATTCGTTTAGCTTATGAGACTGCTGGACAGCAGCCTCCTGAAAGAATTACAGCTCATTCTACTAGAGCTGTGGCTTCCACTTGGGCCTTCAAGAATGAGGCCTCTGTTGAACAGATTTGCAAGGCTGCAACTTGGTCTTCGCTTCATACTTTTTCCAAATTTTACAAATTTGACACTTTTGCTTCATCGGAGGCTATTTTTGGGAGAAAGGTTCTTCAGGCAGTGGTTCCTTCTGTATAAAGAGCCTGCCTATCCCTCCCGTCATCCGTGTACTTTTGCTTTGGTATTGGTATCCCAGAAGTAATGATGACCCGTGGACTGATCACACTTAACAGAAGAAAACATAATTTATGCTTACCTGATAAATTCCTTTCTTCTGTAGTGTGATCAGTCCACGGCCCGCCCTGTTTTTAAGGCAGGTAAATATTTTTTAATTTATACTCCAGTCACCACTTCACCCTTGGCTTTTCCTTTCTCGTTGGTCCTTGGTCGAATGACTGGGAGTGACGTAGAGGGGAGGAGCTATATGCAGCTCTGCTGGGTGAATCCTCTTGCACTTCCTGTTGGGGAGGAGTAATATCCCAGAAGTAATGATGACCCGTGGACTGATCACACTACAGAAGAAAGGAATTTATCAGGTAAGCATAAATTATGTTTTCTAATGCTTTTTCTTTAAATGTAATATTCAAATTATGCAATACGTGTATTCGAATTCGAAAAATTCGAATTTAGATTGTAATAGTATTTCTAATGCTTTTAAATGTAATATTCGAATTATGCAATATTCGAATTTGAAAAATTCGAATTTCGAATGTAGACATTCGATATAATTATAAACATTCAAATTCGAAAGTGACATTCGAAAACTGTAAATAACATTCGATTTTCGAATTTTTAAGAATATTCGTTCTTATCGACATTCGAATTTAGAATTCGAATTTCGGTAATAACATTCGTTCTACATTCGAAATTCGAAAATTAGCACATTCGCCCATCCCTAGTTAGAGGCTCTACTGTGCGCTATTTATAAAGTTTTTCAAACTTCACTCCCAAGTACCATATACAACTCTTACTACTATGTTACATTATTGTATAACGCGAAGTGAGCCACTTTGAGTACAGTGTATTATGATATATAGACCTTGGAATCTTTAATTACAGGATGGCAGTTTCTCCTTTGTTTTTTTTTGTTTTTTTTGTTACATATATATATATCCCATCTAAAGTTGTTATATATTTCCCTCTATAATACATTATTGTTACTAGCTCTGTCCTCCTCTTGACACAATATTGAACTAATGGGTTGGGGTACTTAAGTGACCTCTAAAGATTCAGGAGGACAATTTTATTTTATTTCTTAAAGTAAAACTAGAAAATATGAGGTTTATTATTATTTTTTTAATATGGTTCATATGACTGTGATGTAACAGATAAGAGTATATGCGTTGATCAAAGTGCTTGATATGTTTTTCCAATATTTTATTCTTCTCTCCGTTTTTTCTTTTTGTTCCTTGTCCTCTGTACACTGGTACGATGATTGAACCATTATGTGTTATTGTATTATATATTTAACCTCAATAAAAAAATAATTTAAATAAATAAATAATAACAATATGGTATGTGATATTTCTCAGTTAAAAAGTAAATGTGCATTTACCTAACTGATTAAATCTTGCCTTTTATAAAATAATTAGTCTATGGTACATGATATTCTACAGCTGAAAAATTATGTTCACTATTCTCCATGTTTGAATTAAAACTAAAAAAAAAAATAGCCTTTTGGTATTTGATATTCTGCAGCTCAAAAAAGTATGTTAATCTGTCTGTTTGAATCATGATTTTTTTTTAGTGATTTGCAGAGGCGTAACTAGAGACCACAGGGCCCAGCTGCAAGAATCTAAGAAGGGGCCCCCCCCCCAAAAAAAAAAAAAATGAATTTGATACATATCTTTTTTTTTTTTTACATTTAACACAGAAAAAAAATGTGAATCAGATTACATGTCTGCAAAAGGAGGTATCCTGTGCCCACAATCTGGGAGATGGTCTGACCCCCTATTACTGAATATAGTGACACTGTTTAACCCACCAGTACTGTATATAGTGAGTCAGTGACACAGTCTGTAATCTGCCGGTGAGATGGCTGGCCTGACCCTACCCGCCCCAGTACTTTATAAAGTGACCACAGTAGTCTATGACATAGCCCAGCCCCCCCCCCCATACTGTATATAGTGGTACTGTATAGTGACACTGTTTTCCCCCTCCCCCTTGCTGTAGTAACAAGGTCTCTAATTTGCTGGTTCTACAAACATACACACACACATGCATAAATACACACACACAGTCACATACATACATAAACACATACACACACACACATAAACACCAAGGGTAAAACAGAAACACTAACCCTTGTAGTCAGAGACACTAGGGCCTAGATTTAGAGTTCGGCGGTAAAAGGGCTGTTAACGCTCCGCGGGTTTTTTTCTGGCCGCACCATAAATTTAACTCTGGTATCGAGAGTTCAAACAAATGCTGCGTTAGGCTCCAAAAAAGGAGCGTAGAGCATTTTTACCGCAAATGCAACTCTCGATACCAGAGTTGCTTACGGACGCGGCCGGCCTCAAAAACGTGCTCGTGCACGATTCTCCCATAGGAAACAATGGGGCTGTTTGAGCTGAAAAAAAACCTAACACCTGCAAAAAAGCAGCGTTCAGCTCCTAACGCAGCCCCATTGTTTCCTATGGGGAAACACTTCCTAAGTCTGCACCTAACACTCTAACATGTACCCCGAGTCTAAACACCCCTAAGCTTACACTTATTAACCCCTAATCTGCCGCCCCCGCTATCGCTGACCCCTGCATTACACTTTTAACCCCTAATCTGCCGCTCCGTAAACCGCCGCCACCTACGTTATCCCTATGTACCCCTAATCTGCTGCCCTAACATCGCCGACCCCTATGTTATATTTATTAACCCCTAATCTGCCCCCCACAACGTCGCCGACACCTACCTACACTTATTAACCCCTAATCTGCCGACCGGAGCTCACCGCTATTCTAATAAATGTATTAACCCCTAAAGCTAAGTCTAACCCTAACACTAACACCCCCCTAAGTTAAATATAATTTTTATCTAACGAAATAAATTAACTCATATTAAATAACTTATTCCTATTTAAAGCTAAATACTTACCTGTAAAATAAATCCTAATATAGCTACAATATAAATTACATTTATATTATAGCTATTTTAGGATTAATATTTATTTTACAGGCAACTTTGTAATTATTTTAACCAGGTACAATAGCTATTAAATAGTTAAGAACTATTTAATAGTTACCTAGTTAAAATAATTACAAATTTACCTGTAAAATAAATCCTAACCTAAGTTATAATTAAACCTAACACTACCCTATCAATAAAATAATTAAATAAACTACCTACAATTACCTACAATTAACCTAACACTACACTATCAATAAATTAATTAAACACAATTGCTACAAATAAATACAATTAAATAAACTATCTAAAGTACAAAAAATAAAAAAGAACTAAGTTACAGAAAATAAAAAAATATTTACAAACATAAGAAAAATATTACAACAATTTTAAACTAATTACACCTACTCTAAGCCCCCTAATAAAATAACAAAGACCCCCAAAATAAAAAATTCCCTACCCTATTCTAAAATACAAAAATTACAAGCTCTTTTACCTTACCAGCCCTGAACAGGGCCCTTTGCGGGGCATGCCCCAAGAATTTCAGCTCTTTTGCCTGTAAAAAAAAACATACAATACCCCCCCCCCAACATTACAACCCACCACCCACATACCCCTAATCTAACCCAAACCCCCCTTAAATAAACCTAACACTAAGCCCCTGAAGATCTTCCTACCTTGTCTTCACCTCACCAGGTATCACCGATCCGTCCTGGCTCCAAGATCTTCATCCAACCCAAGCGGGGGTTGGCGATCCATAATCCGGTGCTCCAAAGTCTTCCTCCTATCCGGCAAGAAGAGGACATCCGGACCGGCAAACATCTTCTCCAAGCGGCATCTTCTATGTTCTTCCATCCGATGACGACCGGCTCCATCTTGAAGACCTCCAGCGCGGATCCATCCTCTTCTTCCGACGACTAGACGACGAATGACGGTTCCTTTAAGGGACGTCATCCAAGATGGCGTCCCTCGAATTCCGATTGGCTGATAGGATTCTATCAGCCAATCGGAATTAAGGTAGGAATTTTCTGATTGGCTGATGGAATCAGCCAATCAGAATCAAGTTCAATCCGATTGGCCGATCCCATCAGCCAATCAGATTGAGCTCGCATTCTATTGGCTGATCGGAACAGCCAATAGAATGCGAGCTCAATCCCTATCTAAAATACCCTATTTTAGAATAGGGTAGGGAATTTTTTATTTTGGGGGTCTTTGTTATTTTATTAGGGGGCTTAGAGTAGGTGTAATTAGTTTAAAATTGTTGTAATATTTTTCTTATGTTTGTAAATATTTTTTTATTTTCTGTAACTTAGTTCTTTTTTATTTTTTGTACTTTAGATAGTTTATTTAATTGTATTTATTTGTAGCAATTGTGTTTAATTAATTTATTGATAGTGTAGTGTTAGGTTAATTGTAGGTAATTGTAGGTAGTTTATTTAATTATTTTATTGATAGGGTAGTGTTAGGTTTAATTATATCTTAGGTTAGGATTTATTTTACAGGTAATTTTGTTATTATTTTAACTAGGTAACTATTAACTAGTTCTTAACTATTTAATAGCTATTGTACCTGGTTAAAATAATTACAAAGTTGCCTGTAAAATAAATATTAATCCTAAAATAGCTATAATATAAATGTAATTTATATTGTAGCTATATTAGGATTTATTTTACAGGTAAGTATTTAGCTTTAAATAGGAATAAGTTATTTAATAAGAGTTAATTTATTTCGTTAGATAAAAATTATATTTAAGTTAGGGTTAGGGTTAGACTTAGCTTTAGGGGTTAATACATTTATTAGAATAGCGGTGAGCTCCGGTCGGCAGATTAGGGGTTAATAATTGAAGTTAGGTGTCGGCGATGTTAGGGAGGGCAGATTAGGGGTTAATACTATTTATGATAGGGTTAGTGAGGCGGATTAGGGGTTAATACATTTATTATAGTAGCGCTCAGGTCCGCTCGGCAGATTAGGGGTTAATAAGTGTAGGTAGGTGTCGGCGACGTTGTGGGGGGCAGATTAGGGGTTAATAAATATAACATAGGGGTCGGCGATGTTAGGGGCAGCAGATTAGGGGTACATAGGGATAACGTAGGTGGCGGCGATTTGCGGTCGGAAGATTAGGGGTTAATTATTTTAAGTAGCTTGCGGCGACGTTGTGGGGGGCAAGTTAGGGGTTAATAAATATAATATAGGGGTCGGCGGGGTTAGGGGCAGCAGATTAGGGGTACATAAGTATAACGTAGGTGGCGGTCGGCAGATTAGGGGTTAAAAATTTTAATCGAGTGGCGGCGATGTGGGGGGACCTCGGTTTAGGGGTACATAGGTAGTTTATGGGTGTTAGTGTACTTTAGGGTACAGTAGTTAAGAGCTTTATAAACCGGCGTTAGCCAGAAAGCTCTTAACTCCTGCTATTTTCAGGCGGCTGGAATCTTGTCGTTAGAGCTCTAACGCTCACTGCAGAAACGACTCTAAATACCAGCGTTAGAAAGATCCCATTGAAAAGATAGGCTACGCAAATGGCGTAGGGGGATCTGCGGTATGGAAAAGTCGCGGCTGCAAAGTGAGCGTTAGACCCTTTAATCACTGACTCCAAATACCAGCGGGCGGCCAAAACCAGCGTTAGGAGCCTCTAACGCTGGTTTTGGCGGCTACCGCCGAACTCTAAATCTAGGCCTAGGGTAGCATCATGTCACACTCACATGATATCAGTGCAAGCAGTGGCGGGTCAACATTTTTTATTAAAAAAAAAAGAAAATTGCAATTGTGAACCTGCACCCCCTGTAGTTTCGCCCCTGGTGATTTTTAATATGGTATACTGAAGATTCTATTCAAATTGTGTCTTTTCTAGATATAATTATTTACACCGTGCTGTAGATCCAGGTCTATAACTTCTCTCAATAAAATGTATTGCACTCACTGATAGAAGGCACTCACTGGGTCTTGATGCACATAATTTACTTTAATTGTGACGTTTCGGGGTCACCCCCGTTCTCAAACAAGCATACGATATAATAAATTTACTCACACTTTTATCAACACCCAAATCCCCATAGTGGTATTGCTGGCGGCTTCCCAGAGGTGGCCGCGATAATGTGACTGACGCATCCTGTTCTCCGTTGTTGTGGCAACCGGATGCCTCACAAACAACGCCTGTGAACTAAAAACAAGACATAGTGACATATGGCAAATTGGCGGTTATATTTAACTTCATATTTTAGCCACTTTCAGCACAGAACAGTGTACTAACAGACGCTAGACTCAACAGAGTTTCATACCAGCATTTACGCTATTTCTTATCAGCTACTGTATATAGTGTACAGCATGATAAATACTATATGCAAGTGTATTGCTAGAATCACTAGGACTTAACATGTCCCATTTTAGAATCAATTTGTATGTCACACATTTTAATTATCCCACAAATACTACACTCGTATTTAGTGTTATCCAAAGTGGACATACCCAGGGTATTAAAACGATATGCAATAAGTCAATATACAGATCTACAAATTTAACTCTAATTTTTGCACATTATATATTGTATTAAACTAAGTCAAATAACTAATATATATATATAAATATATATATATATATATATATATATATATATATATATATATATATATACACACACACATACCCTGGTTTTCATTCTCCATCTCCTTATGTTCTTTTTATAAGCAACAGTGCCAGTCCAGGTGTACATTAAAGGGACAGTCTAGTCCAAAATAAACTTCCATGATTCAGATAGAGAATGTAATTTTAAACAATTTTCCAATTTACTTTTATCACCAAATTTGCTTTGTTCTCTTGGTATTCTTAGTTGAAAGCTAAACCTACGAGGTGCATATGCACATGTCTAAGCCCTTGAAGGCCGCTTATTCTTTCAGGGCATTTTAACAGGTTTTCACCATTAGAGGGTGTTAGTTCATGTGTGACATGTAAATATCACTTTGCTCATGCACGTGGAGATCCAATGACCCAGCTCTGATTTGTTAAAATGGATGTCTGTCAAAAAAACTGAAATAAGGGGGCAGTTTGCACAGGCTTAGATACAAGGTAATCAAAGAGGTAAAAAAAATATTTATAGGGGGCGGAGCCAACTGCCTAAACGACCAGACGCACACAGCAAGAGCTCCGGCTCTCAATTTCAATAATAGGGGTAAAAACTCGAACTAATATATACTTTTATGGTGCTACTGATGACCCCTGCAAGTTAGCATTATAGAGTATCCTACTAGCCGGATCTGAGCGGCTGCATAGCACACCTAATCCTCTCTTAAACCCACAACGTGGTCACTCAGATACAGACAGCGGGGGAAGCCAACGGATGATTGGAGAAAGCTACAACAAGGCTTGTATTACATACTACCCAAGAGTGGACCTCTATATGTGCCTAGCCTCTCAATCTACGTTAGTAGTCTTAAAGTCTTAGTAGAAGAGGTTCTGATTTTTTTCTGGCAAGGAAAATGGCGGGGTCGAAGATTGGGAGTCAGCAGCTCTGGGCCTTTTTAAGGTCTCCTTCCGACTTCTGGAAACACACCTGACTAGGGTCTTTACTGGGACAACCTATAGCTACTTACCTCCTACACAGTCAGGTCAGAGGAGCAGTTCACTCACTGCAGGTGACGACATGCTAGATACCAAAGCTGTAAAGAATACAGTCGATATGGAGGCAATCCCACACATCGTTAAACCGATGCAACAAACTCAGGCCCTTAGTCAGATGACAGCGGACCTGCAGAAATCTTGCTGCGCCCCAGTTCCTGAAATTTTTTATCACCCTGATCTCAGTGGCAGCCTGGGAGCGATATTGAGACTTACTACGCAGAAAGGCATGCAGCCACTTTACCTATACTCTCCAGAGGAGACGTTAAGCAAGCATCAGCATGCCAGCAGTATTGGGAAGCCCTCGTACCTAATTTCACTGTCGGGTGTACCCTTTGAGCTACAGATGGCGAGCAGAGATGAGTGTAGCTGGACTATCCCATCGTGCCTTGGCCTCTTACACACAGTACCTATTTCACAGAATGATCTGCCTAGAAGTGACTCCCATTGACTCTAGCACAAGTCGATGTCAAACTGGGCATTGGCTAAATTGTCTACAGCAGTTGGTCTTTACCTGGTGTTCTTTTATAACATGGCAAGGGTTTAGACTGGCATACTTATGTTGAATGTGGGTAACCATGCAGATTGCTGTCTCTTTTGTTTCTTTATGTTTTTATTTCTTATTGAGGATTCTGCTGCAATGGTAAATATGTTCAATTGCACTACATTAATCTTGCTCACTAATATAAACTGTACTATGCCGTTTTTTAAGCATAAACATATCATACATCAATCCCCCATGTTTGTAACGTGAAGCTGTATTTGCACTGCTGCCCTATAAACGAAAATAGAAAGTTGGATACCCTTTTGGCATCTTATGCTTTTCTTCTTTGTGGCCACCCCAGCCACATACTCTCAATCAGTACGTTTTACCCTAAGGTGATAGCGGTTTGCAAAGGTTCATGCCCTTTCAAGTAGCTCATAATCCTCTATTACGTGCACCACAGGTAGAAAGAGATGTGGCTAAGATCAACCTAAATGTAGCACACTAGATAACTTATCTGACTGAAATGTAGTCATCCCTGTTTATAGCTCAACCCTGGAAGTAGCATATTTTACTACTTGAAGTTAGTCCTTCCGTCTATAGACCACAAGCTGTGCTTGCTATGGTCTCTTATGTTGTAGCTGCTCAGACCTAGCAGAGGGACATCAAGAAAAAACAATATAGCCCAATCTCCATATTTTTATTTTTGTATTCCTGTTTTTGTTTCTTGAGCTTTGTACTTATATTACTGAGTGCATGCAATATGTCTCTGTACATAACCTGGTTACAGTTATATAGCCTACTGCTTTTTTGCAGTCTTATGATATACAGGTTTTTTTTAAATAGCCATGGCCGTAATGTTCAATGTTTTTCCAGTTTTATTTTATTCATGGATGTTGGCAGCAATATATAACAATTACTGACATTAATGGCTAGGATCCCTCATATCTCTTTATAACCCTTACTAGTATTTAGCACAATTTAGTTGAAGTAAACCATCTTGTTGCAAGTCTGCAAATAATGTCTTCGCCTTATTTGGCATTTTAATAGACCACCTACTTTCTTTCTGGGGGAAAAAAGGGAAGCCATACCCATATTACATTACTATAACTGCTGTGACTTACTCATTTATAGCAAAGGCATTGCCTGCGGCCGAGGCAGCTTCATAGCACACTCAATGTCCAGCGGTATTGTTGCTCTATAGCATATATTTTCCCTAGTTCTCTCCCCACAATGATGATTCTTTATTATTAACACCTATCCATACAGACTGTGTTTTTTACTAGATATTCAACTTAACGCTCTGTTATACATTTCCATGGGTCCAGTGCCCACTTAACAATGTTGGTTATTATGAGCTCTTGATGTGAGATATTCTTAACATGATGAGGTGGCCATTGATATGGGGTGACACATAGTCTCCTCTACCCACTACTGTTGGGGACTGGTCCTGCTTGGCTGCTATTATTCAGTATCTTATTTGTATATTGCATCTTGCTTGAGCTACATACATCTTATTAGTTTCGCAATGCACAGAACTGGGCTCAATTGTACTAGGTATATCACTAATCTGATATGTATCCAGTCCACTTTTATTTTTTCCTTGTTAACTAATATGTTCATGAGAATATGTATATGTTTATGATGCCCTGTAACACTGAAGCCTGTCTACTTAGTATTTGATACCTATCACATTTATCCAACTACCCTTCCCCCAACTCATA
Organism: Bombina bombina; assembly: GCF_027579735.1. Lineage (NCBI taxonomy): Eukaryota > Metazoa > Chordata > Amphibia > Anura > Bombinatoridae > Bombina > Bombina bombina. The sequence continues at coordinate 567,354,678 of NC_069505.1, read as the reverse complement.
ATAAGCCTTGTAGTCCCTAAGCTACTTATTTTACTTATTTTATTTACATTACCAACCCCCCCCCCTCCCCCACCATAATAAACCTCCTTTTATAGGAGGGCTAGCTACACGGCTTGTCTTTCCTGTGCCGCACCCCAATCATAGTTCTTTCCTAACAATACTGTCTACCTATACTCAACAACAACCCCTGTTCCCATAATGTCTCTTTATATCAGATCCAAGAGGGTCTTACCATGTTGTCTCTGGGGCAGAAAACTTTAGTCTATTATAAGCATCCTTATGGAAAGAAAAATAGCATCACAGAAAAATAGCCTATAAAATACGAGGTCATAATTGTGAGATCCAAGAGTGGTCTCTCTTTTTCCTTTTACCTTCCCTCACTTTCAGTTATTTCCCTTATGTTGGGTCCCTAAGGGGCCTCCAGTGTTGACTAGAGAAGGTTCCCTTATATATAGGCACTATATACTAACTTTGTTGTTTTTTTATATATTTTTTTTATTTATGTAACATTTTAAGAACACTCACTGTATGCCATTTACGTTACATACTCATGCTGTTTTTATGCCTATTTTGAGTACCTCAATAAAAAATATACAAAAAATAAAAATAAAAAGTGTATTTATATAACTGTGTTGGTTATGCAAAACTAGGGAATGGACAATAAAGGGTTTATCTATCTTTTCAAACAATAACAATTCTGGTGTAGACTGTCCCTTTAAGTCCTTGTGGGCTCATAGTGCACAGAGTATGAATCCATCTCGATTCCTGTTGGAGTAATATTTTGGCCCTGTTCCCTCCTCTCGGTAAGAATGATACATGGTTGATTGTTATATACCTCAGATCTGTGACACTTTGTTTGGCCTGTGAAAAAATGCCTTGCCACTGGTTGTTCTGCTGTCCTTTTGTCTATTGCAACCCTAATGGCTGAATGATATTTTGCCATCCTTGTTCTCAGGTCATCCACAGTCTTACCGACATACAAGAGGCTACCCACACACACACAGTTTAATAGTTATACTATGTATTTGGTCATACAGGTAACTATATTTTATAGGGAATTTTTTTTGTTGAGTATGGATGGATGAATGTTTTCACAGTTGTTAGTCCTCCACATATTGTGCACCCTAGGCATCAAAAACAGCCAGGGTTCTTTTGTAGCCAGGTATCTTTGGTGTAGCATTGCCTCGGGTCTGTCTTTATCAGTTGATCTCTGAGTGATCGTGCCCTCCGATATCCAACCCTTGGTGGCATTGTATCCTTAAAGGGAAGATCTTTGTCCGTCTCAAGTATAGACCAATTTCTTTGTAGCGTGTCCACAACTTCCCTTTTACCCCGGGTAAACATTGTTGTGAATTTCATCTTCTTGTCCTGGTCTCTGCTCTTTTTGTTGTTCAGAGATTCTTGTTGAGTCAGGTGTATTGTCTGCTGTTGGCATTTTTGCAGCAACCTTGTCTGATATCCCCTTTTGGCAAATTTAGTTTCCATGTCATGTATTTGCTTGTTCTTCAGTCCAACATCTGAATTGTTTCTTACTGTTCTTTTAAACTGTGAGATGGGTAGGGCTTTTTTTTCAGGCTAGGAGGGTGACAGCTTTCCGCATGGAGAATCAAATTATCCGTTGCAATACTGTACAGGGTGGTTAATAATTTATTCTCTCTTTTGAAAATCCTCTGTCTGTGGATTTTGATTTTAATCTATGGTCATTACCAATCTCATTGTTTGCTGTATCTGGACCCTTCTTCCTGGACCTCAGCTCCATCACCTCCCTGTATCTCTTTGGGGTCATCGCTTTTCTCCTTGCTCTCTACATATTCCACACTCAACACAGAACAGCAGAAACTTTCTCCTCAAAGTCTGGATCAGTAAGAGGCCGGATACACTGCTGCAGGACCCTATAAAGCTGTGAAGCAAGACTGACAACCAGGTGCTAATACAGAGTTCTTTACTACTGACATTAGGGGGAGATATAGCTCCGGTGATCCAGTTTCCATACTCCAGGAGGTGCCATTTTTTCTCTGACACGAATCATCCTTACCTCATATGATTGAGGGTTTTTGAAGTAAGTGAACATCTGAGTGGGGGATATATAGAAGATCCCACACCTGTCTACATCATCTTATATTTTTATATATTACATTTTATATGAACTTTTCGTCTGCTACAATATATATGAATTGTGTATTTCAATTGTTTTAATACATAAATTCCAAGTCATGCATATATAATTCAGGATTGATTTTAACAATATCTTTATCACTACCTGCACCGTTTGCTAATTTATACTTATATTTGCATATAAGCGCCATCCAGGCCTCTCTTTTGTACTCATCTTTTGAAAATAAGCCTGAGGGACTTATTTGTGTTTTATTATCTGGATAGGCAGCTATATACAAATATTATTATACTACTTTTCAGAGAAATATCTGTAATTTAAAGGTAGTTTGTGGTTGACTTTTTAAGATAGCGCTGGTAAGTCTTTCAGTTGATATTTTTCTCTGATTGACTGTGAATACTCCTTTCTGTTGCCATATATATATATATATTGTCAGGATCATCTGTGTCTTAGTTATCTGAAGTAATTGTCCTATTTGGAAATACACTCCTTGATTAACCTGCCTATATCTAGCACTTACTTACTTATCCTAGTGCTTGTTATTGTCCGTCTGCCGCCTCCTGGTAGCTTGCGGTATTATCCTGAGCCTAAGCTAGTTCCTTCTGCCTTCCTAAACAACCGTCTCAGCATCAACTGTAGAACCGGATCTTCATCGGATCACTGCGCGTGACGTCACACGCCGACCACGGAGAAACAGAGCTCCAACCCTACCGGACCCTCTACTACAGTGAAACACTCTCCACTTTTGGATTTACTCTGAGCATTCTTAGGGGTTATCCCCCACAGGTACTATAGATCTATACTTGAAGGTTGCTTCCTTTCCGCTACGTTTGTGCACTGCTGCAATTCTAAGACCAATTTCATTTTTTTCCATTACTTACTATTTTTTCACTTTTTGCATATTCACAACTTGTGAGAATCTTTAACTTAACTATACAGCTGTATCATAACATATATCATTGCTCAAATTGTTTATCATATGTTAACTTAATACAATCACTACATATGGGTTATACTCTGAGGGACTCTGCTACATAATTTCAGTGTATTAGACACATGGAGTAACTATAGTGTCCTCTCACTATTCTCCCAGATATCAAATCTCTGCAAATTGATTTATCTGTTGTTTGACACTATCACAGGTGATAGTTCATGTCATACATCAGAATCTCTACCTGCTACATACCACCCATTTTTCCTATAAAAATATATAACTAAAATCTCAGCAGCTGCGGTTCTTAACCTCATTGTATGATTTTATTCTCAACACCTAGCAAATCATACAGCACCTGACAGAATAACAAGCCATAAAATGGACCCAGCTGAGATGACTGCCTGCATGCAAACCTTAAATCAAAAAGTTGACTTACTAACAGAGGGGCTGTCTACACTTAAGGCAGAAAATAGTGCCCTTAAAGCTTATATTAAGGAATATATAGAGCCTAAAATTCATTCCTCAGAACCCCAAATCAGCCAGCCTGAAAAATTTTCTGGTGACAGGTCCCAATACAGGGATTTTAAAAATGCCTGTCTTTTGCTTTTTACACTTAAGCCCCAAACTTATCCAAATGACAGGTCACGAGTTTTGACTGTCATTTCCTATTTAAGAGGTGAACCCCGCACATGGGCTAATACTTTTTTTTGAGTCTAACGACACTATATTAAATTCACTTGATGCCTTTCTAACAGCTATGGGTCAATTATATGAAGATCCTTTTAAGCAACAAACTGCTGAGACAGCACTTAGAGCTTTAAAACAAAGAAAAAGGATTGTTGAAGAGTACATCACAGACTTTAAAAAATGGGCAAAAGATTCCCAATGGAATGATGTTTCTCTTAAAAACCAATTCAGGCTTGGCTTATCTGAGCCTATCAAAGATGAGCTATCTCGTATAGATTTACCCCCCACTTTAGAAGGACTTATAAATCTCACTATTACAATAGATAGACGTCTCAGAGAACGTATGCACGAGAGGGCTTACCCAGAGACACACTACAAAAAACACTATTCAAACCCTACACCTCATGCCTCTAGTAAAACAACATCAGAGCCTATGGATATCGGTTTCCTGAAGGGGCCTCTATCTACTCAAGAAAAAAACAGAAGACGTGAGAACAACCTATGTTTATATTGTGCCTCAGACGAGCATACAGTGAGAGAGTGTCCTTCTTTGCAGAAGCAACGAAAGGGTAAGAATGTAACCACCTACTCCTGCTGTAATACTTATGAATCTACCATGACATATTGTAAACTTGATCTTTTGTTACAGTGGGATCTCCTACGAGTCAACGTTCCAGCCATTATTGACTCTGGTGCTACAGCATGTTATATTGATAAGGAATTCACTTATAAAAATAAAATACCACTGGTGCAGAAAAAGTCTCCCATTCTTTTGCGTGGTATAGATGGTAAGATTCTTTCCTCAGGACCTGTTGAATTTCAAACAATTCCCTTGTTGGTATCTACTACTGAACATCACAGGGAATATATATCCTTTGATGTCATTTCTTCACCTGTATCACCTGTCATACTGGGATTGACCTGGTTAAGTTTACACAACCCCTATATCTCATGGGACACACTGTCACTCACATTCAGCTCTAAATATTGCACCACTACATGCTTTCCTATTGCCATCCTCCACACCACTCAGGTAGATGTAGGAATCAATATACCTAGTGAGTATAGGGATTTCATAGACCTTTTCAACAAAACTGAGGCTGAGACCTTACCCCCACACAGGAAATATGACTGCCCTATAGACTTAGTAGCAGGAGCAGATATACCTTGTGGCCACATATTCCCCCTCTCCAAAACTGAACTCGAACACCTCAAAACCTACTTGGAGGAAAATATAAGGAAGGGGTTTATACGCCCTTCTACCTCGCCGGCGGGAGCCGGAATATTTTTTGTTAAAAACAAAGACGGCTCCCTAAGGCCCATCATAGATTACAGACAACTCAATAAGATCACCATAAAAAACAGGTACCCCTTACCCTTGATTCCGGAATTAATCGAAAGATTAGAAGGGGCCAAATTCTTTACGAAATTGGACCTGCGTGGGGCGTATAATCTAATCAGAGTACGAAGTGGGGATGAGTGGCTGACGGCGTTCAGGACCCGATACGGCCATTATGAATACACAGTCATGCCTTTCGGGCTCTGCAACGCCCCAGCCACCTTCCAATACCTAATAAATGACCTGTTTAGAGATATCTTTTACATCTTCATAGTCATATATCTAGACGACATATTGATATACTCTAAGACCCTATCCGAACATGTATTACATGTTAGGCAAGTCCTATCTCGGTTAAGAGACAACCACCTATATCTCAAACCTGAAAAGTGTATCTTTAATTCACAGAACATAGCTTTTCTTGGATACATAATCACCTCATCAGGTATTCACATGGAGGAATCAAAGATACAAACCATTAAAGACTGGCCCAGTCCTAAGTCTAGAAAAGAAGTCCAAAGATTCTTAGGCTTTGCGAATTTTTATTGCAAATTTATAAAAGATTTCTCTAAACTCACCAAACCGTTAACCACACTAACGAAATCCACCATACCTTTTAGATGGAATCAAGAAGCTCAAAAGGCTTTTGAGTATTTGAAACTCAAGTTTACCACAGCACCCATACTAAAGTTTCCAAATCCTCAGAATCAATATATATTGGAGGTTGATGCATCAGACATTGCCGTTGGTGCAGTTTTATCACAAAGAGACACCATAAAACAACCACTTCATCCTGTCGCCTTCTTCTCCCGATCTTTAAATGCAGCTGAACAAAATTACCCCATTGGGGAAAAGGAAATGTTGGCTATTAAGTTGTCCCTCGAGCACTGGAGACACCTCCTGGAGGGTACAAGTGTTCCAATATTGATCTATACGGATCACAGGAACTTGCAGTATTTTAAAAGTACTCGCACCCTCTCTTCTAGACAAGTAAGGTGGCAGCTGTTCTTAACTAGATTTAATTATCAAATAGTCTATCGTCCAGCAAGTAAAAACCACAAAGCTGACGCTCTCTCTAGGTTATCATGTTATGAACGTCACCGTACACCTGACGAAAGTTTGATACCTAGAGATCGATTTATTTCATTTATCTGTGACTTCAAACCACAATTGGTACAAGAACAAACGGAAGATCTGACAAAACCCCTATCTCTTCTGGATAAGAAAGATGATAACCTGTACTACCATCAAGAACTTCTATACATTCCCCCAATTCGGAGACAAATGGTACTCCACACACTCCATGACTCTCTATTAGCGGGTCATCCAGGTTCAAGGAAGACACTCGAGCTCGCCAAGAGGTCTTATTGGTGGCCTAAGATGTCTCAAGATGTAAAACAATATGTTGCTTCCTGCCATACTTGCACTGTTTCTAAATCCACAAAACAAGCTCCCTATGGTTTGTTACTACCTCTCACTACTCCATCAATTCCATGGACTGAAGTAGCCATTGATTTTATAGTTGATCTACCAAAATCAAACAACTATAATACCATCCTTGTGGCTGTAGACCTGTTTAGCAAAATGGCTCACTTTGTTCCCTATCACAAATTGCCTACTGCTATGGAAACAATCCAACTACTCATAAAAAACGTATTCAAACTCCATGGATTGCCTACGTCTATTCTCAGTGATAGAGGAACTCAATTTTCCAGTAGATTATGGACGAATTTCTGTACGACATTCAAAATAGATAAAAAAAACTCACTACAGCATATCATCCACAAAGTAACGGGCAGACAGAGCGATGCAACCAATGGATTGAACAGTTCATTCGACTCTACTGTTCTGATCAACAAGACTCCTGGTCCACACATTTACCATATGCTGAGTTTTCATTTAACAACACAGTTAACACCACCACCAGAACGACACCATTCTATGCCAATTATGGATTCCACCCTCGGTTCCATTTTCAACCTGATATTCGTAGCAACTTCCCGGGAATATCTGAACTGACAGATGCTATCTCTTCTAACTTCACTACCATACAAACTGCGATACAAGAATCAAAGGAAACCCAAAAGAAGTTCTATGATAGGAAAAGAAGAAAACCTCCTTCTTATGCTACTGGAGATCTAGTCTGGTTATCCACCAGAAACCTGAAGCTTAACACCCCTTCGAAGAAATTCTCTCCTTTATATATCGGACCTTACCCTATAATTAGGGTTGTGAAATTGAATGCTGTTACACTTAAACTTCCAGATAACATGAAAGTACATCCTACATTTCATGTCTCCCTCCTAAAACCATATAAAGCCTTGAGGACCTTCCCATCTGATTCTGCTCCACAGGTCTCAATAGATCCAACCACAGAATACGAAGTTGATGCCATATTGGATTCTCGATTGTTCCGTGGTACCCTGCAGTATCTTATCAGTTGGAAGGGGTATTCATCGGAACATAACTCCTGGGAACCTGCTAGCAACATCTCAGCACGCCGGTTGATTTCAATATTTCATCGTAGAAACCCAGACCGTCCGCACCCTTGAGCCTCGGAGTGGCTCCTTGGAGGGGGTGTACTGTCAGGATCATCTGTGTCTTAGTTATCTGAAGTAATTGTCCTATTTGGAAATACACTCCTTCATTAACCTGCCTATATATAGCACTTACTTATCCTAGTGCTTGTTATTGTCCGTCTGCCGCCTCCTGGTAGCTTGCGGTATTATCCTGAGCCTAAGCTAGTTCCTTCTGCCTTCCTAAACAACCGTCTCAGCATCAACTGTAGAACCGGATCTTCATCGGATCACTGCGCGTGACGTCACACGCCGACCACGGAGAAACAGAGCTCCAACCCTACCGGACCCTCTACTACAGTGAAACACTCTCCAGTTTTGGATTTACTCTGAGCATTCTTAGGGGTTATCCCCCACAGGTACTATAGATCTATACTTGAAGGTTGCTTCCTTTCCGCTACGTTTGTGCACTGCTGCAATTCTAAGACCAATTTCATTTTTTTCCATTACTTACTATTTTTTCACTTTTTGCATATTCACAACTTGTGAGAATCTTTAACTTAACTATACAGCTGTATCATAACATATATCATTGCTAAAATTGTTTATCATATGTTAACTTAATACAATCACTACATATGGGTTATACTCTGAGGGACTCTGCTACATAATTTCAGTGTATTAGACACATGGAGTAACTATAGTGTCCTCTCACTATTCTCCCAGATATCAAATCTCTGCAAATTGATTTATCTGTTGTTTGACACTATCACAGGTGATAGTTCATGTCATACATCAGAATCTCTACCTGCTACATACCACCCATTTTTCCTATAAAAATATATAACTAAAATCTCAGCAGCTGCGGTTCTTAACCTCATTGTATGATTTTATTCTCAATACCTAGCAAATCATACAGCACCTGACATATATATATATATATATATATATATATATATATATATATATATATATATATATATATATATATATATATATATATACAGGGAGTGCAGAATTATTAGGCAAGTTGTATTTTTGAGGATTAATTTTATTATTGAACAACAACCATGTTCTCAATGAACCCAAAAAACTCATTAATATCAAAGCTGAATAGTTTTGGAAGTAGTTTTTAGTTTGTTTTTAGTTATAGCTATTTTAGGGGGATATCTGTGTGTGCAGGTGACTATTACTGTGCATAATTATTAGGTAACTTAACAAAAAACAAATATATACCCATTTCAATTATTTATTTTTACCAGTGAAACCAATATAACATCTCAACATTCACAAATATACATTTCTGACATTCAAAAACAAAACAAAAACAAATCAGTGACCAATATAGCCACCTTTCTTTGCAAGGACACTCAAAAGCCTGCCATCCATGGATTCTGTCAGTGTTTTGATCTGTTCACCATCAACATTGCGTGCAGCAGCAACCACAGCCTCCCAGACACTGTTCAGAGAGGTGTACTGTCTTCCCTCCTTGTAAATCTCACATTTGATGATGGACCACAGGTTCTCAATGGGGTTCAGATCAGGTGAACAAGGAGGCCATGTCATTAGATTTTCTTCTTTTATACCCTTTCTTGCCAGCCACGCTGTGGAGTACTTGGACGCGTGTGATGGAGCATTGTCCTGCATGAAAATCATGTTTTTCTTGAAGGATGCAGACTTCTTCCTGTACCACTGCTTGAAGAAGGTGTCTTCCAGAAACTGGCAGTAGGACTGGGAGTTGAGCTTGACTCCATCCTCAACCCGAAAAGGCCCCACAAGCTCATCTTTGATGATACCAGCCTAAACCAGTACTCCACCTCCACCTTGCTGGCGTCTGAGTCGGACTGGAACTCTCTGCCCTTTACCAATCCAGCCACGGGCCCATCCATCTGGCCCATCAAGACTCTCTCATTTCATCAGTCCATAAAACCTTAGAAAAATCAGTCTTGAGATATTTCTTGGCCCAGTCTTGACGTTTCAGCTTGTGTGTCTTGTTCAGTGGTGGTCGTCTTTCAGCCTTTCTTACCTTGGCCATGTCTCTGAGTATTGCACACCTTGTGCTTTTGGGCACTCCAGTGATGTTGCAGCTCTGAAATATGGCCAAACTGGTGGCAAGTGGCATCTTGGCAGCTGCACGCTTGACTTTTCTCAGTTCATGGGCGGTTATTTTGCGCCTTGGTTTTTCCACACGCTTCTTGCGACCCTGTTGACTATTTTGAATGAAACGCTTGATTGTTCGATGATCACGCTTCAGAAGCTTTGCAATTTTAAGAGTGCTGCATCCCTCTGCAAGATATCTCACTATTTTTGACTTTTCTGAGCCTGTCAAGTCCTTCTTTTGACCCATTTTGCCAAAGGAAAGGAAGTTGCCTTATAATTATGCACACCTGATATAGGGTGTTGATGTCATTAGACCACACCCCTTCTCATTACAGAGATGCACATCACCTAATATGCTTAATTGGTAGTAGGCTTTCGAGCCTATACAGCTTGGAGTAAGACAACATGCATAAAGAGGATGATGTGGTCAAAATACTCATTTGCCTAATAATTCTGCACTCCCTGTATATATATATATATATATATATATATATATATATATATATATATATATATATATATATATATATATATATATAAGTAAGGGACGCACTTGCCGGGTCTTATCAAACAGTATTTAATGATATAAAATTATTTAAAGTGTGTGCAGAGCCCTGGTTCTATTTATATATACAGATAGATAGATAGAAATATGTATTTACAATAACAAGGACATTTTCCTATAAGTGAACAACCTTGGAATGTTAAATATGTACAGTAAATATAAAGTAAAACACATAAAAACATAGATACATACCGGTATGTAAAAATATACATACATAAAAAAAATGTACATTGAAGCCCTTCACAGTCAAATACCTGTAAACATGAAAAATATATTTTATTCAATATTAATATTTAATAATGATTTTTACTTTGCATGTTGTGTAAATATTTTACATTCCAATGTTCTTCACATAGGGGAAAAGTTCTATGTATTTTTAAATAGACATTTCTAAATATATTTGTATATATCTATGCATATATATAATCATATATTTTACCAAAAAATAATTCTTATAAATACAGAAATATTTATTTAAGAAGATTCTTATTCTTCTATGTGAGGAACATTGGAATGTGAAATATTCATAATTCATGTTAGATTTGGAGCACATGAATAAACACCATCGGGTTAGCACATGAGTATGTTTTTTTTTTACGTTTTCGTTTCCCCTTGAAGTCTATGGGAGAAGAATTTAATGTGGTCGTGATATATACGTTTTTTTATTGTGCGACGATAATTAAATCACGCACAAACTTTTTACTTTCAACTTGTAACTTGAGCGCATACCTGAAGTGCACAAAAAGCCTCTATATAGCATAGTTTACACTTAAGCGAGACCGCTAAATTGCACTCTACTCGTAGTCTAGCCCTAAGTAGATTCAGATGAATGTGCATTTAACACTAGCTTGTGGAGAGCATAGCTAGGGTAGCTTTTATGTTATTATTAGTAAAGGCATTAATAAGTGAGAAAATAAGAATTATACAAGAATTAAACAAAATTTTCAAAAAAGTTGAGGCAACGCAAGTAAACTCTTATGATTGTATATATTCTGGTGTTTATCTTCATTGTTAAACATTTTCTATCTTTATATTCATTACATTCTTCTTATTTCTGTTCAACCTGCAATACTTAAGTTCATCTTTCCTGTCTTCACTTCATATCAGTTCTTATGCACTACATAATTTACTAAAGTCACTTTCCCCAACCTATAACAAATCATACAAACACTTTCAGTACTGCAAATCTCCCCCCATATCCTAGACCCAGTAACTATTACTTTAATATAACTTCCTGTATGCTTTATTAATCACTTCTGAATAAGAAAACAGACAACCTAATCTCTATTTATTGCCACCTTCACTTGGGCACTCAGAAATCCTTGTTCTGCCTACACTAAGCTCACTTCTATACAGGACTTTTTCATTTCCTATTCTCTCAACCTCCTGGATCTCACTGAAACCTGCCTATCTCCCTCAGACTCTGCTTCTACTGCTGCTAAAACATTTGGTGACCTTTAATTCCACCTAATTCCTAGGCCTGATAACAGGTAAGGAGGTGGTGTTGGTATTCACCTCTCTCCCCATTGTTCCTTTAAACGCATCAAAATATAAATATATAGAGCATACAGAAAGAGAAGTGCTCCACCGGAAACAAACAACAGCTCAGTAACTTGTTCTATGGCGAGTTACCACCCAGGAACAGCCTCTTTTAACCCAATTGTGCTTTTCACAGAGAATACATTTCCTGAAGAACATCAGTCTGATCCACCAAGTAAGGTTAGTCCAACTCCAAAATGCCAGGCAATTCTCCTTTAAACAAGGGAAAGGGAAACCCCAAACAATTGTTTCTGCCTTCTGTGGGCCTCGTCAGTGTGGTGCAGCCATATCCTCCTAAGCACATTGGGCAAGAAGATCATGTCAGGTTTTCCCCATCACCATTAGAGAAACTTCCCCAGGTTCATAATACAAATGCATACAGAAAGAGAAGGGCTCTACCAGGAACAAACAACTGTATGCATTTGAATATACAGTATATATAATAATATTGTAATTTCTACTGGCTTGTATCAGTGGCACATGCTACTACTTTAACTTTATTTAATTTTAAGCTGTTGTCCAGTGCCCTAAAAAACATTCCTCATAGGAATTAAAGCAATAACAGATTTCCATTAAGAACCCAATAATGTTGTCAACATCTGGCAGAAACAAATGAACTCATGAAAAAAAATATCTTGGATGAAAAAGAAAGAATTGTTTTCATGATAAATGGTTTAGTCCAAAAAAATGTTTTGTCTGTGCCCAAGTCTATAAACTTGTTTACATCCCATTTATCAGTTTGTAACTAGAACATTTTAAAGTTATCTAATTATATTTTAAAATCAACTTTATTTTTTTTTTTTTTAAGATTACAAATAGCGATAAATAATTAAAAACATAACATAAATCTAATTTCAGACTAGATGATACGTTTTCACAATTTCTAAAATACGTAAATGGGAACATTTTTGCAATTAAATCTTACTGAATGTAACATTTTTATTCTTATTGTTTAGCCCTGTGCTTATTACAAAACAAACAAAATCCCAAAAATTATTTACATTTAAATTTTACATTCTAAATTAAATGATAGGTACCAAATATATTTGCTGTTATTGGATATATTTGTTTTAATGGTTTGGTAGTAGACTCTTTATCCCACAGTATATTGCAAATTGAAGTCCAGATTACAAGTGGAGTGGTATTTAATGCTTCCGCTCGCGTGCTAATTCCACTAGAAAAAAAGCTTTTTGCACACGTCACACACTAACTTGATGCTTGCAAAAAGTCGAAGTTAGAATATCACGATCGTGTCAACGTTTTCCCCCAGAGAAGTCAATAGAGCAAAAGAAGTAGGGAAATTTTTTTTACTCACAAACCTGATTGTATATTCTCAAGTGCACTAACCCAACATGAAAATATGAATATTTTTCATTCCAATGTTCTTGACATAGCAGAATATTTTCTATTTATTCATAAATACACATTTCTACCTATATCTGATGGTATTTTGGTACAATATATATCTATACCTATATATTTAGATGATTGTATATAGGTTTTGAAATCAAGTGAGTGCGGCCCTTTTTTAGAGTTTATTCAAATGTAGAACATAATATGCTATGTGCAGAACAGTGTAATGTTCAATATTTACAGTAAATACACAATATAACACTTTATTAAAAAGGAATATTGCAGAAATATGCTTTTTTATGTTTTCATCTACTTGACTTTAAAGGGCTCCAATGCAGTTATATATATATATATATATATATATCTGTGTGTAAATATGTATATGAGCAAAATGAGGCTGCCTCTTGGGTGGTAACTAGCCATAGAACAAGCTATTATGCTATTGTTCGTTCCCAGGTTGAGCACTTCTCTCTTTTTATTTATGTGTATATATGTCTGTAAATACATATATACACATATAAATATATATATACAAAATGTTATTTGCAATATAATATTATGTTTAAATGTGTAAAAAATTACTTAATACCAGTATTTAAGTTACTCTTTATTGATATTTATTATTATTTATTAGTGGTGTATAATGCTCTATAAAGGGAAGTTAAACTCGAAATTGAATTTCCAATAAAGGGCCAGAATAATAGTGGCGTGCTTTTTAGTGTTTTCGCTTATGCATACATACTGCCAGAAGTAATCTTTAAACATTTGCTGGTTAACATACGTAGTACAAGTCAAAAGTAAAATGTTTGCACGTGAGTGAAAGACGATGCAAGCTAATGTCAGGATTAAGGATATTGCTAACTACCCATAGAATCAATGGAGAGCGCAAATTATCTCAATACTCATCAGACCAAACCGAAGGTAGTTATGAATATTTATTTTTAAATAGATATTTCTATATGTATCTTATGTAGTTGTTGTAACATATAAATCTATACCTATATATCTACATGAATATATATAGGTAAAGGTATTAACTGATATATAAATATATATATATATATATATATATATATATATATATATATATATATATATATATATATATATATATATATATATACAAATATGTAGAATATTTCCCCTATGTGAAGAATGTTGTAAATATAAAAATATTCACAGTACATATACAGTAAAGCACATTTGGCTAGATTACGAGTTTTGCGTTATGAGGGGTGCGGTGCTAACAAGCAGTTTTTTCTCACCGCTCACTTACATACAGCGCTGGTATTACGAGTTTTTACAAACCCGGCGTTAACAGGCAAGAAGTGAGCGTTGAGCAAAATTTAGCTCCAAATCTCACTTCAATACCAGCGCTGCTTAAGTCAGCGGTGAGCTGGTGTAACGTGCTCGTGCACGATTTACTCATAGGAATCAACAGGGAGAGCCGGCTGAAAAAAGTCTAACACCTGCAAAAAAGCAGCGTATAACTCACTAACACAGCCCCATTGATTCCTATCGGGAAACACATTTTATGTTTACACCTAACACCCTAACATGAACCCCGAGTCTAAACACCCCTAATCTTACACTTATTAACCCCTAATCTGCCGCCCCCGACATCGCTGACACCTGCATTATATTTATTAACCCCCAATCTGCCGCTCCGGACACCACCGCCACCTACATTATACTTATGAACCCCTAATCTGCTGCCCCCAACATCGCCGCCACCTACATTATATTTATTAACCCCTAATCTGCCACCCCCAATGTCGCCGCCACCTACCTAGATTTATTAAACCCTAATCTGCCTCCCCCACTATATTAAAGTTATTAACCCCTAAACCTAAGTATAACCCTAACCCTAATACCCCCTAACAAATATAATTAAAAGAAATCTAACTAAATATTCCTATCATTAACTAAATTAATCCTATTTAAAACTAAATACTTACCTATAAAATAAACCCTAAGCTAGCTACAATATAACTAATAGTTACATTGTATCTAGCTTAGGATTTATTTTTATTTTACAGGCAAGTTTTTATTTATTTTAACTAGGTAGAATAGTTATTAAATAGTTATTAACTATTTAATAACTACCTAGCTAAAATAAATACAAAAGTACCTGTAAAATAAAACCTAAGTTACACTAACACCTAACACTACACTATAATTAAATTAAGTAAATTAACAACAATTAAATCAATTAAATTAAATAAGCTAAAGTACAACCCCCCCACACTAAATTACAGAAAATAAAAAAACAAATTACAGATATTTAAACTAATTACACCTAATCTAATAGCTCTATCAAAATAAAACAGCCCCACAAAATAAAAAAACCCTATCCTAAACTAAACTACCAATAGCCCTTAGGGCAGTTAGCTCTTTTGTAGGCCCAAAGTCCCTAACCTAAAAATAAAACTCACCCAATACACCCTTAAAAAAACCTAACACTAACTCCCTGAAGATCGACTTACCGGGAGAAGTCTTCATCCAAGCCGGGCCGAAGTCCTCAACGAAGCTGGGAGAAGTCTTCATCTAAGCGGGGCGAAGTGGTCCTCCAGACGGGCAGAAGTCTTCATTCAGATTGCATCTTCTATCTGCAATCAGCCAATAGGATTGAAGTTCAATCCTATTGGCTGATCCAATCAGCCAATACGATTGAGCTTGCATTCTATTGGCTGTTCCAATTAGCCAATAGAATGTGAGCTCAATCCTATTGGCTGATTGGATCAGTCAATAGGATTGAACTTCAATCCTATTGGCTGATTGCATCAGCCAATAGGATTTTTTCTACCTTAATTCCGATTGGCTGATAGAATTTTATCAGCCAATCGGAATCTAAGGGACGCCATCTTGGATGACATCACTTAAAGGTACCCTTATTCTTCTTTAGTCGTCGGAAGAGGATGCTCCGCGTCTGATGTCTTGAAGATGGACCCGCTCCGTGCCGGATGGATGAAGATAGAAGATGCCGTCTGGATGAAGACTTCTGCCCGTCTGGAGGACCACTTCGCCCTGCTTGGATGAAGACTTCTCCCGGCTTTGTTGAGGATTTCGGCCTGACTTGGATGAAGACTAAGTAAGTCGATCTTCAGGGAGTTAGTGTTAGGTTTTTTTAAGGGTGTATTGGGTGGATTTTATTTTTAGGTTAGGGACTTTGGGCCTGCAAAAGAGCTAACTGCCCTTTTAAGGTCAATGCCCATCCAAATGCCCTTTTTAGGACAATGGGGAACTTAGTTTTTTTTAGATAGTATTTTATTTGGGGGGTTGGTTGTGTGGGTGGTGGGTTTTATTGTTGGGCGGGTTGTTTGTATTTTTTTTTCAGGTAAAAGAGCTGATTACTTTGGGGCAATGCCCCGCAAAAACATAATTTATGTAAGAACTTACCTGATAAATTCATTTCTTTCATATTAGCAAGAGTCCATGAGCTAGTGATGTATGGGATATACATTCCTACCAGGAGGGGCAAAGTTTCCCAAACCTCAAAATGCCTACAAATACACCCCTCACCACACCCACAAATCAGTTTAATGAATAGCCAAGAAGTGGGGTGATAAGAAAAAAGTGCGAAAGCATAAAAAATAAGGAATTGGAAATAATTGTGCTTTATACAAAAAAATCATAACCACCACAAAAAAAGGGGTGGGCCTCATGGACTCTTGCTATTATGAAAGAAATGAATTTATCAGGTAAGTTCTTACATAAATTATGTTTTCTTTCATGTAATTAGCAAGAGTCCATGAGCTAGTGACGTATGGGATAATGACTACCCAAGATGTGGATCTTTCCACGCAAGAGTCACTAGAGAGGGAGGGATAAAATAAAGACAGCCAATTCCTGCTGAAAATAACCCACACCCAAAATAAAGTTTAAATGAACATAAGCAGAAGATTCAAACTGAAACAGCTGCCTGAAGTACTTTTCTACTAAAAACTGCTTCAGAAGAAGAAAACACATCAAAATGGTAGAATTTAGTAAAAGTATGCAAAGAGGACCAAGTTGCTGCTTTGCAAATCTGATCAACCAAAGCTTCATTCCTAAACGCCCAGGAAGTAGAAACTGACCTAGTAGAATGAGCTGTAATCCTTTGAGGCGGAGTTTTACCCGACTCGACATAAGCATGATGAATTAAAGATTTCAACCAAGATGCCAAAGAAATGGCAGAGGACTTCTGACCTTTCCTAGAACCGGAAAAGTTAACAAATAGACTAGAAGTCTTTCGGAAAGTCTTAGTAGCTTCAACATAATATTTCAAAGCTCTAACCACAATCTCTCTACTAATGTTGTTGGAATTCACAACCTTAGGTAAAAATTCAAAAGAAGTTCGCAACACCGCCTTATCCTGATGAAAAATCAAAAAAGGAGACTCACAAGAAAGAGCAGATAATTCAGAAACTCTTCTGGCAGAAGAGATGGCCAAAAGGAACAAAACTTTCCAAGAAAGTAATTTAATGTCCAATGAATGCATAGGTTCAAACGGAGGAGCTTGAAGAGCCCCCAGAACCAAATTCAAACTCCAAGGAGGAGAAATTGACTTAATAACAGGTTTTATACGCACCAAAGCTTGTACAAAACAATGAATATCAGGAAGATTAGCAATCTTTCTGTGAAAAAGAACAGAAAGAGCAGAGATTTGTCCTTTCAAGGAACTTGCAGACAAACCTTTATCCAAACCATCCTGAAGAAACTGTAAAATTCTTGGAATTCTAAAAGAATGCCAGGAAAACTGATGAGAAAGACACCAAGAAATATAAGTCTTCCAGACTCTATAATATATCTCCCTAGATACAGATTTACGAGCCTGTAACATAGTATTAATCACAGAGTCAGAGAAACCTCTTTGACTAAGAATCAAGCGTTCAATCTCCATACCTTTAAATTTAAGGATTTGAGATCCTGATGGAAAAAAGGACCTTGAGACAGAAGGTCTGGTCTTAACGGAAGAGTCCACGGTTGGCAAGAAGCCATCCGGACAAGATCCGCATACCAAAACCTGTGAAGCCATGCTGGAGCTACCAGCAGAACAAACGAGCATTCCTTCAGAATTTTGGAGATCACTCTTGGAAGAAGAACTAGAGGCGGAAAGATATAGGCAGGATGATACTTCCAAGGAAGTGACAATGCATCCACTGCTTCCGCTTGAGGATCCCTGGATCTGGACAGATACCTGGGAAGTTTCTTGTTTAGATGAGAGGCCATCAGATCTATTTCTGGAAGCCCCCACATTTGAACAATCTGAAGAAATACCTCTGGGTGAAGAGACCATTCGCCCGGATGCAACGTTTGGCGACTGAGATAATCCGCTTCCCAATTGTCTATACCTGGGATATGAACCGCAGAAACTAGACAGGAGCTGGATTCCGCCCAAACCAGAATTCGAGATACTTCTTTCATAGCTAGAGGACTGTGAGTCCCTCCTTGATGATTGATGTATGCTACAGTTGTGACATTGTCTGTCTGAAAACAAATGAACGATTCTCTCTTCAGAAGAGGCCAAGACTGAAGAGCTCTGAAAATTGCACGGAGTTCCAAAATATTGATCGGTAATCTCACCTCCTGAGATTCCCAAACCCCTTGTGCCGTCAGAGACCCCCACACAGCTCCCCAACCTGTAAGACTTGCATCTGTTGAAATTACAGTCCAGGTCGGAAGAACAAAAGAAGCCCCCTGAATTAAACGATGGTGATCTGTCCACCACGTCAGAGTGTGTCGTACAATCGGTTTTAAAGATATTAATTGAGATATCTTTGTGTAATCCCTGCACCATTGGTTCAGCATACAGAGCTGAAGAGGTCGCATGTGAAAACGAGCAAAGGGGATCGCGTCCGATGCAGCAGTCATAAGACCTAGAATTTCCATGCATAAGGCTACCGAAGGGAATGATTGTGACTGAAGGTTTCGACAAGCTGATATCAATTTTAGACGTCTCTTGTCTGTCAAAGATAGAGTCATGGACACTGAATCTATCTGGAAACCCAAAAAGGTTACCCTTGTCTGAGGAATCAATGAACTTTTTAGTAAATTGATCCTCCAACCATGATCTTGAAGAAACAACACAAGTCGATTCGTATGAGATTCTGCTAAATGTAAAGACTGAGCAAGTACCAAGATATCGTCCAAATAAGGAAATACCACAATACCCTGTTCTCTGATTACAGACAGAAGGGCACCGAGAACCTTTGTAAAAATTCTTGGAGCTGTTGCTAGACCAAACGGTAGAGCCACAAACTGGTAATGCTTGTCTAGGAAAGAGAATCTCAGAAACTGAAAGTGATCTGGATGAATCGGAATATGTAGATATGCATCCTGTAAATCTATTGTAGACATATAATGCCCTTGCTGAACAAAAGGCAGGATAGTCCTTATAGTTACCATTTTGAATGTTGGTATCCTTACATAACTATTCAATATCTTTAGATCCAGAACTGGTCTGAAGGAATTCTCCTTCTTTGGTACAATGAAGAGATTTGAATAAAACCCCAGCCCCCGTTCCAGAACTGGAACTGGCATAATTACTCCAGCCAACTCTAGATCTGAAACACATTTCAGAAATGCTTGAGCCTTCGCTGGATTTACTGGGACACGCAAAAGAAAAAATATTTTTGCAGGAGGTCTTATTTTGAAGCCAATTCTGTACCCTTCTGAAACAATGTTCTGAATCCAAAGATTGTGAACAGATTTGATCCAAATTTCTTTGAAAAAACGTAATCTGCCCCCTACCAGCTGAGCTGGAATGAGGGCCGCACCTTCATGTGGACTTAGAAGCTGGCTTTGATTTTCTAGAAGGCTTGGATTTATTCCAGACTGGAGATGGTTTCCAAACTGATACCGCTCCTAAGGATGAAGGATCAGGTTTCTGTTCCTTGTTGTGACGAAAGGAACGAAAACGATTATTAGACCTGAATTTACCTTTAGATTTTTTTATCCTGTGGTAAAAAAGTTCCTTTCCCTCCAGTAACAGTTGAAATAATAGAATCCAACTGAGAACCAAATAATTTATTACCCTGGAAAGAAAGGGAAAGCAGAGTAGACTTAGAAGACATATCGGCATTCCAAGTTTTAAGCCATAAAGTTCTTCTAGTTAAAATAGCTAGAGACATATACCTGACATCAACCCTAATGATATCAAAGATGGCATCACAAATAAAATTATTAGCATGTTGAAGAAGAATAATAATGCTATGAGAATTATGATCTGTGACTTGTTGCGCTAAAGCTTCCAACCAAAAAGTTGAAGCTGCAGCAACATCCGCCAAAGATATAGCAGGTCTAAGAAGATTACCTGAACACAAATAGGCTTTTCTTAGAAAGGATTCAATTTTCCTATCTAAAGGATCCTTAAAGGAAGTACCATCTGCCGTAGGAACCGTAGTACGCTTAGCAAGAGTAGAGACAGCCCCATCAACCTTAGGGATTTTGTCCCAAAACTCTAATCTGTCAGATGGCACAGGATATAATTGCTTAAAACGTTTAGAGGGAGTGAATGAATTACCCAAATTATTCCATTCCCTGGAAATTACTTCAGAAATAGCACTAGGAACAGGAAAAACTTCTGGAATAACTACAGGAGATTTAAAAACCTTATCTAAACGTTTAGATTTAGTATCAAGAGGACCAGAATCCTCAATTTCTAAAGCAATTAGAACTTCTTTAAGTAAAGAACGAATAAATTCCATTTTAAATAAATATGAAGATTTATCAGCATCAACCTCTGAGACAGAATCCTCTGAACCAGAAGAACCATTATCAGAATCAGAATGATGATGTTAATTTAAAAATTCATCTGAACAATGAGAAGTTTTAAAAGATTTTTTATGTTTACTAGAAGGAGGAATAACAGACAAAGCCTTCTTAATGGATTCAGAAACAAAATCTCTTATGTTATCAGGAACACTCTGAGTATTAGATGTTGACGGAACAGCAACAGGTAATGGAACTTTACTAAAGGAAATTTTATCTGCATTAACAAGTTTGTCATGACATTCAATACAAACAACAGCTGGAGGAACAGATACCAAAAGTTTACAGCAGATACACTTAGCTTTGGTAGCTCCAGCACCAGGCAGCGATTTTCCTGAAGTATCTTCTGACTCAGTTGCAACGTGGGACATCTTGCAATATGTAATAGAAAAAACAACATATAAAGCAAAATAGATCAAATTCCTTAAATGACAGTTTCAGGAATGGGAAAAAATGCCAGTGAACAAGCTTCTAGCAACCAGAAGCAATAAATAATGAGACTTAAATAATGTGGAGACAAAAGTGACGCCCATATTTTTTTAGCGCCAAATAAGACGCCCACATTATTTGGCGCCTAAATGCTTTTGGCGCCAAAAATGATGCCACATCCGGAACGCCGACACTTTTGACGCAAAAAACCATCAAAAAATGACACAACTTCCGGCGACACGTATGACGCCGGAAACAGAAAAACATTTTTGCACCAAAAAAGTCCGCGCCAAGAATGACGCAATAAAATGAAGCATTTTCAGCCCCCTCGAGCCTAACAGCCCACAGGGAAAAGTCAAATTTTTAAGGTAAGAAAAAATGATTGATTCAAATGCATTATCCCAAATATGAAACAGACTGTCTGAAAATAAGGAATGTTGAACATCCTGAGTCAAGGCAAATAAATGTTTGAATACATATATTTAGAACTTTATTAAAAAAGTGCCCAACCATAGCTTAGAGTGTCACAGAAAATAAGACTTACTTACCCCAGGACACTCATCTACATGTTGTAGAAAGTCAAACCAGTACTGAAACGAAAATCAGCAGAGGTAATGGTATATATATGAGTATATCGTCAATCTGAAAAGGGAGGTAAGAGATGAATCTCTACGACCAATAACAGAGAACCTATGAAATAGACCCCGTAGAAGGAGATCATTGCATTCAAATAGGCAATACTCTCCTCACATCCCTCTGACATTCACTGCACGCTGAGAGGAAAACCGGGCTCCAACCTGCTGCGGAGCGCATATCAACATAGAATCTAGCACAAACTTACTTCACCACCTCCATAGGAGGCAAAGTTTGTAAAACTGATTTGTGGGTGTGGTGAGGGGTGTATTTGTAGGCATTTTGAGGTTTGGGAAACTTTGCCCCTCCTGGTAGGAATGTATATCCCATACGTCACTAGCTCATGGACTCTTGCTAATTACATAAAAGAAAGGCCCTTTTAAGGACTATTGGTAGTTTAGTTTAGGCTAGGGTTTTTTTTTATTTTGGGGGGCTTTTTTATTTTGATAGGGCTATTAGATTAGGTGTAATTAGTTTAAATATCTGTAATTTGTTTTTTATTTTCTGTAATTTAGTGTTTTGTTTTTTTGTACTTTAGCTAATTTAATTGATTTAATTGTTGTTAATTTAGTTAATTTATTTAATTATAGTGTAGTGTTAGGTGTTAGTGTAACTTAGGTTAGGTTTTATTTTACAGGTATGTTTGTATTTATTTTAGCTAGGTAGTTAATAAATAGTTAATAACTATTTAATAACTATTCTACCTAGTTAAAATAAATACAAACTTGCCTGTAAAATAAAAATAAATCCTAAGCTAGATACAATGTAACTATTAGTTATATTGTAACTAGCTTAGGGTTTATTTTATAGGTAAGTATTTAGTTTTAAATAGGATTAATTTAGTTAATGATAGGAATATTTAGTTAGATTTCTTTTAATTATATTTAAGCTAGGGGGTGTTAGGGTTAGACTTAGGTTTAGGGGTTAATAATTTTAATATAGTGGTGGCGACGTTGGGGGCAGCAGATTAAGGGTTAATAAATGTAGGTAGGTGGCGGCGATGTTAGGGACGGCAGATTAGGGGCTAATAATATTTAACTAATGTTTGCGATGCAGTAGTGCGGCGGTTTAGAGGTTAATATGTTTATTATAGTGGCGGTGACATTGGGGGTGGCAGATTAGGGGTTAATAAGTGTAGGTAGGTTGCAGCGACATTGGGGGAGGCAGATTAGGGGTTAATAAATATAATGTAGGTGTCGGCGATGTTGGGGGCAGCAGATTAGGGGTTCATAAATATAATGTAGGTGGCGGCGGTGTCCGGAGCGGCAGATTAGGGGTTAAAAAATTAATGTTAGTGTTTGCGATGTGGGAGGGCCTCGGTTTAGGGGTTAATAGGTAGTTTATGGGTGTTAGTGTACTTTTTAGCACTTTAGTTATGAGTTTTATGCTACAGTGTTGTACCATAAAACTCATAACTACTGACTTTAAAATGCGGTAGTACTCTTGACAGGAGAGGGTGTACCGCTCACTTTTTGGCCTCCCAGGACAGACTCGTAATATCAGCGCTATGGAAATCCCATAGAAAAAAGACTTTACGAAGTTTACGTAAGTCGTTTTGCGGTAAGGCCAAAAAAGTGTGCGGTGACCCTAAACCTGCAAGACTCATAATACCAGCGGGCGTAAAAAAGCAGCGTTAGGACCTGTTAATGCTGCTTTTTTAGCTTACCGCCAAACTCGTAATCTAGCCGATTATTAAATATTAATATTGATTAAAAATGATTTTGATTGTTTTCAGGTACTTGACTGGAAAGGGCTCCATGCTATTATTTTTTTAAAATTTAAACACTATTTTAAGTAGCTAGAATGAGAGAAGCACAGTGCAACTCGATTTAAAGGAAAAAGAAAAATCACATCCCTGCTATAAAATGCACTCACAGGATTAAAAATACAGATACACTTATCAAAATTACCAGCCTCGATACAGCTTCTTCTTCAATTTCCATGATTGTCCAGGAAAACTTGGAACTTTCCTTTTAAGGGTTTCAAGTTTTCCTGGACACTCACGGAAAGTTCAGTAACAAACAGCAAAGTTAACCGCTGACTTCCATGTTTCCAAGTGCCGGAGTAAGCGGTTGGATCTCACATCCTTTTAGAAAATCACTGCAAACGGTGTGAAGCGGTAAATTGAAGCAGAAGCTGTATTGAGGCTGGCTATTTCTTTCTGATGAGCATATTTGTCATTTTAACTCAGTAAGTGCATCTGGTAGCAGGGCTGTGATTTTAATAATTTTTTTTTCCTTTTACCTTCAAGCGGAAGCGTTAATTTGCACTCCATTTGTAATCTGACCATACATTTTTATTGTTATGATCCAGATAGACCAGGGAATTTTAAATAGCTTTCCAATTTAGGTAGGCTCAGAAGCTGCTGATTGGGGGCTGCACATATTTTCCTCTTCTCATTGGCTTTCTGCCAGCTCCCAGTAGTGCATTACTACTCCTTCTACAAAGGATACCAACAGAATGAAGCAATATAGATAATATAAGTAAATTATAGAGTTTTTTATACTTGTATGATCTGTCTTAATTATGAAAGAAAATGCTTGGGTTTTGTGATTTGGGTTTTAAATATCCTCTCCCCATCCAACTACCTTGACTCTACCCCTATGTGACATCAGAACACCTTTGTAGTGACATCACTGGCACTCCCTTAGGAGGCCACACACTATCACTGTTCTGTATAATGCATGGGACTACAAAAACAGCTTTGATATGTTAATTCCCCTTCATGACGAACATGGTTCATTATACACACTCAGACCTCGATGCTCATTATGGCAACTGGTCATTATGTGCAATGAATCGGTTAAAAGAAAAGGAACAAAGACAAATACATTTTGTCACAGAATAGGGACCAATCTGAAATGTATTACTTACAAATTAAAATGGAATTTCTTTTCACCAGGTTTTTATGTCTTGACTTTAATAAATGAGTTAATTTATAGTAAAAATATAGAAAAATAAAGTTTAACTAAGATTTTCTTTATTTTAGCATCTGAATCATGGAACAGATAAATTACACTGAAGTAACTTATTTCATTATTAAGGGAATTTCTGACAAGCCCGAGCTGCAGGCGCCAATCTTCTTTCTAATTCTTCTTATTTATCTCATTTGTCTTGGTGGTAACACAATGATTCTTCTGCTTGTCTCTCTAGATCCTCAACTCCGCACTCCCATGTATTTCTTCTTGAGTAACCTGTCCCTCATTGACATTTGCTCAACCACCGTCACTCTACATAATATATTGTTTAGCTTCATATCAGGAGACAAAACAACGTCTTTTATTTCCTGCATGACTCATATGTATATATTTTCATCATTGCAAACTGATGTGCTTTTAATACTAACGGTCATGGGCTACGACCGTTATGTGGCTATCTGTAATCCCCTGCATTATCAAATGGTGATGAACCAAAATATTTTTCTTATATTGGCCACTTTCTCATTGGTTATGGGATGTATGGAAGCCACACCTACTCTATTAGCAATATTAAGCTTCACATGTTATAAATCCAACATAATAAATCATTTTTTCTGTGATGCTATGCCGTTGAAGAAACTCATTTGCAGTGACACTACGTTTTTGGACCTTTATATACTTATTGTTGGAGGTTTGATCACATGTTTCACTCCATTTAGTATCACTTTCATCTCTTATATCTTTATAATTAACACCATCATGAGAATTAATTCCAGCACTGGAAGACATAAAGCCTTCTACACATGCTCCTCCCACCTCATCGTTGTTATCCTTCTTTATACAACGATCTTCTGCCAATATCTGACACCAGAATCAATGGGTAACTTAGAAAATAAAAAACTTTTCTCTCAAAAAAACCCCCAAATTCCTTATTGCACATCAAAAAACTCAAGCAAATATATATATATAAGTTGCTTACATTTAGAAATAAATTTAGTGGCAATTTATTATTTAAAATTCTGTATTTTCAACTTATTTCATGGAGGCAGCAAAATATTTCCTGACACTGGAGTATACTCTTTCTGTTTAAGAATAGCCCACTTTATTTTGGTGATGAACTACTCATGAGTTTTAAAACTCTGTTAATAGCAGTGCACAAGCATATTTAAATCTGGTAACTAACTGGTCTGAATTTTTTTTTTATTTTTTTTTTGGGGGCGGGGGTTAATGATTTGTGTCCTTGGACTGCTTTAATTTATAACCCCATGCAATCATTGCTAAGAAAATAGAAAAAAGTGGATTTTAAACACTGTTTTAAGTATGAATAAAACAACTTGATTTATAGATCACTTTAGGAATGACAAATTGTGTGTACCTTATATGGCTCTTCAGCTATTGATTTCATTGCATTTAGTAATATTTCTGTAATAAAGAAATGAGAAAATGAAAACGTGGACATACATTGTATGGATAAACGGACATGGGAGTCCACAGTAAGGTTTCCTGATTCAGGGCTAGATTATGAGTGGAGGCAAATATTGCTCTATCGTGAGTGCGATATTGCCACTCCACTCTGTAATACCAGCACACACTAATGTTCGCTGGTATGAAAAGTGAGGCGTAATGTGAATGTGACTTCGCTTTCACATTGCCTGAAAGCCTTGAGCTCACAAGAGCGCACTTCCATAGACTCCAATGGGAGCCTCGGTCTCATGCCGTCAGATACGGCAAACCATCCAGCACAGCGCAGGGGCAATTTGCGCAGTGTTGAGCAACAATAATTAAAGTGAATGTAAATTTTGATGATAAAGGTTTTAAAAAATTCAATTAAAAACAGGGGCACTTTAATTCATCAAAATTTACATTTCATTTGTGTTGTGAAAATACTTACCTTTTTAATCTTGACAGCTGCTCCAGCTTCCTCCAGTCGTCATAAGCCTCTTCCTACGTCAGAAATGATGTATCGGTCCTCCTCCAATCACGGCTTCACCCCTGCGGAAATCAGTGTCTGATTCAATGCAGTGATTGGAGGAAGCCGGATTCCTCATTTTAGACCCAGGAAGAGGCTTTGCGACG
This sequence comes from Bombina bombina, assembly GCF_027579735.1. NCBI lineage: Eukaryota > Metazoa > Chordata > Amphibia > Anura > Bombinatoridae > Bombina > Bombina bombina. The sequence goes on along the minus strand of NC_069505.1, from coordinate 567,327,724 downwards.
GGCGGAGGAAGCAATGCAGCGGCTGTCAAGATTAAAAGGTAAGTATTTTTACAACACAAGTGAAATGTAAATTTTTATGAATTAAAGTGCCCCTGTTTTTAATCGATTTTTTTAAAAACGGGCACTTTACTATCAAATTTTACATTCACTTTAAATATATATGTATATGAATATATACATAAAGGGCTCAACACAATGAACTCAATGAACACAAGAACAATTTCCCGAATTTTGACAAAAACTGAGTTTTATAGAACATTTGTTTAGCTCAATACATGAAATTAAGGTTAATAATATAACTTAGATTACAAAATCTTCAGGTTTACTCAAAGTAGGCGATGCACAAATGAATACACCCACAACAAAAACGACTACATCTAGTATTTTGTACAACCTCCATGATTTGTAATGACAGCACCAAGTCTTCTTGGCATGGAATAAACAAGTTGGCAACAGATTGCAACATCTATCTTATTATACTCTTCATGAATGACCTCTTTTAGAGCCTGGGTGCTGGATGGAGAGTGATGCTCAACTTGTTAGAATTCCCCATAGGTGTTTGATTGGGTTAAGATCAGGAGACATACTTGGCCATAGCATCACTTTCTCCTTGTTCTTCTTCAGAAATGCAACAGTGACCTTAGACGACCAAGGACAAGGAGTGATGGTAACATCTTCTCTTTCAATAAAGAGCAGCACATATGTGAATTCATGATACCATCAATAAAATGCAGCTCCCCGACACCAGAAGCACTACTCATGCAGCCCTACAGAAGGACACTGCCACCACCATGTTTCACTGTAGGCACTATGCATTTTTCGTTGTACTCCTCACCTTTGTGACGCCATACAGTTTTGAAGTCACTCATCAGTTCCAAAAACATTTATCTTGGTCTCATCACTCCAGAGTACAGAGTCCCTGTAATCTTCTTCTTTTTCAGCATGTGTCCTGGCAAATTGTAGGCGTGCTTTTTTGTGCATGGGCTTTAGGAGAGGCTTCCTTCACGGATGACACCCATGCATGCCATTTCTCTGCAGTTTGCGCCATTTTGTGTCACGGGAAACAATCACTCCAGTTTGGCTTTCTACTTCTTTAGCTAACTGCAGTGAACTTGAACGGCAATTTTCTTCAACTCTTCTCATCAAAAGACGCTCCTGTCTAGATGTTAACTTCCGTGGACGGCCTGGACGGCTCTGTGAGATGGTTACAGTTCCATCTTTGTATCACTTTTGCTACAGTATTCTGACTGATAAGTAAAGCTTTGCTGATCTTCTTGTAGCCTTCACCTTTCTTGTGTATATAAATTATTTTCTTTCTCAGGCCTTGTGACATTTCTATTCCATTTAGTGCCATTGCTGACAGCATGACATGGGAAAGGGTAACAGGTAAGTAACACCCTTTTATAATAAACTGTCTGCTGGACACCTATTTAATGAATAATTAGACTCACCTGTAATTGAATTCTTATTAATTAGGAATTTGTAGTCAGACATTTAGCTTTGCTCCTGTGACTTATTTATTTTTGCAACATGGTCTTGAATGAATTTGTTAGGACAAATACTTTGCTGTGGGTGCAAATTACCAAATCTTGGTTGCAATTAATGGCCTGCATTTGTGGCAGTATTTTGTAGTATAGTGTCCCATAGAATATGTTGTTTCTGAAAGGTAAGTAAAGGTTTTCAGACAAATCTATTGGAGTGTACTCATTTATGCTGCACACTGTATTTATCTCCATGTATTTATGTGTATATACACATTTTAACACATAAATATATATGTCTATAAGCATATACATATATATTTACCATACAAACACAGTCCCCATTCTCCTCTATGTAAAAGTACTTTCAGTGCCGTTTTATTTTTCAAAACACCTCACATCCCCTCACTCTAACCCCTTATAACTGCTTTGTGAAGTTTTTTATTAAAAAATAAAAATGCTTATATTTTTATTTATTTTAAAGAATGGTCCACTTTATTTGGGGGGGGCAATTTGGGCAACTTTTTATCCTTAACCAGAGGTCTGGTTAATTTAGACCAATAAAAGGTTTTCACTTCCTGTCGTTCATGTGTTCCTGTTTTGAAAGTAAAGCTGTCAAAATGCAAAGTAAAAATAAACCCTTTATTTGAAAACTGACACATACACGGTATCACAAGTTACAGCCTAGTAAAGTTCTGAATCCATATGTTTTTCAAATAAAGGATTTATTTTGACTATGCATAGCTTTACATAGATTGCACTGGGAAAGTAACTAGCAGATCCAGTGAGGGATACATTTAATCTAGGTAACCAGTTTGTTTCATACTGATGCAAGAGATGCATTGAACGTTTGAGTACTACATCTCATACAATAAAGTATGTATAGTGGCCAAAATACCTAAGCTATTTAACCTCTGTTTTGTCTTTGAGAGAATATATGTGTGTGAGAGGGCATGTCTGTATGTGAGAGTGTGCATGTGTGTGTATAAGCATATGTGCATGTGTGTGCTAGAGCATGTCTGTATGTGAGAGTGTTCATGTGTGTGTATAAGCATATGTGCATGTGTGTATGAGCATAAGTGCATGTGTGTGTGAGAGCATGTCTGTATGTGAAAGTGGGCATGTGTGTGTATAAGCATATGTGCATGTGTGTGCTAGAGCATGTCTGTATGTGAGAGTGTTCATGTGTGTGTATAAGCATATGTGCATGTGTGTATGAGCATAAGTGCATGTGTGTGTGAGAGCATGTCTGTATGTGAGAGTGGGCATGTGTATGTGTGTGTGAGAGCATGTCTGTATGTGAGAGTGTGCATGTGTATGTGTGTGTGAGAGCATGTCTGTATGTGAGAGTGTGCATGTGTATGTGTGTGTGAGAGCATGTCTGTATGTGAGAGTGTGCATGTGTATGTGTGTGTTAGAGCATGTCTGTATGTGAGAGTGGGCATGTGTGTGTATAAGCATGTCTGTATGTGAGAGTGTGCATGTGTATGTGTGTGTTAGAGCATGTCTGTATGTGAGAGTGGGCATGTGTGTGTATAAGCATATGTGCATGTGTGTGCTAGAGCATGTCTGTATGTGAAAGTGGGCATGTGTGTGTATAAGCATATGTGCATGTGTGTGCTAGAGCATGTCTGTATGTGAAAGTGGGCATGTGTGTGTATAAGCATATGTGCATGTGTGTGCTAGAGCATGTCTGTATGCGAGAGTGTTCATGTGTGTGTATAAGCATATGTGCATGTGTGTATGAGCATAAGTGCATGTGTGTGTTAGAGCATGTCTGTATGTGAGAGTGGGCGTGTGTGTGTGTGTGTGTGTATGAGAGCATGTCTGTATGTGAGAGTGTGCATGTGTGTGTATAAGCATATGTGCATGTGTGTATGAGCATAAGTGCATGTGTGTGTGAGAGCATGTCTGTATGTGAGAGTGGGCATGTGTGTGTGTGTGTGTGAGAGCATTTCTGTATGTGAGAGTGTGCATGTGTGTGTTTGTGTCTGAGAGCATGTCTGTATGTGAGAGTGGGCATGTGTGTGTATAAACATATGTGCATGTGTGTATGAGCATAAGTGCATGTGTGTGTGAGAGCATGTCTGTATGTAAGAGTGTGCATGTTTATGTGTGTGTGAGAACATGTCTGTATGTGAGAGTGTGCATGTGTGTGTGTGTGTGTGTGTCTGAGAGCATGTCTGTATGTGAGAGTGGGCATGTGTGTGTATAAGCATATGTGCATGTGTGTGTTAGAGCATGTCTGTATGTGAGAGTGTGCATGTGTGTGTGTGTTTGTGTCTGAGAGCATGTCTGTATGTGAGAGTGTGCATGTGTGTGTATAAGCATATGTGCATGTGTGTGCTAGAGCATGTCTGTATGTGAGAGTGTTCATGTGTGTGTATAAGCATATGTGCATGTGTGTATGAGCATAAGTGCATGTGTGTGTGAGAGCATGTCTGTATGTGAGAGTGTGCATGTGTGTGTGTGTCTGAGAGCATGTCTGTATGTGAGAGTGTGCATGTGTGTGTATAAACATATGTGCATGTGTGTATGAGCATAAGTGCATGTGTGTGTGTGAGCATATCTGTATGTGAGAGTGTGCATGTGTGTGTATAAGCATATGTGCATGTGTGTGTTAGAGCATGTCTGTGAGAGTGTGCATGTGTGTGTGTGTTTGTGTCTGAGAGCATGTCTGTATGTGAGAGTGGGCATGTGTGTGTATAAGCATATGTGCATGTGTGTGTTAGAGCATGTCTGTATGTGAGAGTGTGCATGTGTGTGTATAAGCATATGTGCATGTGTGTATGAGCATAAGTGCATGTGTGTGTGAGAGCATGTCTGTATGTGAGAGTGTGCATGTGTGTGTGTGTTTGTGTCTGAGAGCATGTCTGTATGTGAGAGTGGGCATGTGTGTGTATAAGCATATGTGCATGTGTGTGAGAGAGCATGTCTGTATGTGAGAGTGTGAATGTGTGTGTATAAGCATATGTGCATGTGTGTGAGAGAGCATGTCTGTATGTGAGAGTGTGAATGTGTGTGTATAAGCATAAGTGCATGTGTGTGTGAGAGCATGTCTGTATGTGAGAGTGGGCATGTGTGTGTGTGTGAGAGCATGTCTGTATGTGAGAGTGTGCATTTTTGTGTGTGTGTGAGCATGTCTGTATGTGAGAGTGGGCATGTGTGTGTATAAGCATATGTGCATGTGTGTATGAGCATAAGTGCATGTGTGTGCTAGAGCATGTCTGTATGTGAGAGTGGGCATGTGTGTGTATAAGCATATGTGCATGTGTGTATGAGCATAAGTGCATGTGTGTGAGCGAGCATGTCTGTATGTGAGAGTGGGCATGTGTGTGTGTGTGTGAGCATGTCTGTATGTGAGAGTGTGCATTTTTGTGTGTGTGTGAGCATGTCTGTATGTGAGAGTGGGCATGTGTGTGTGTGAGCATGTCTGTATGTGAGAGTGTGCATGTGTGTGTGTGTTTGTGTCTGAGAGCATGTCTGTATGTGAGAGTGTGCATGTGTGTGTATAAGCATATGTGCATGTGTGTGCTAGAGCATGTCTGTATGTGAGAGTGTTCATGTGTGTGTATAAGCATATGTGCATGTGTGTATGAGCATAAGTGCATGTGTGTGTGTGAGAGCATGTCTGTATGTGAGAGTGTGCATGTGTGTGTGTGTTTGTGTCTGAGAGCATGTCTGTATGTGAGAGTGTGCATGTGTGTGTATAAGCATATGTGCATGTGTGTATGAGCATAAGTGCATGTGTGTGTGAGAGCATGTCTGTATGTGAGAGTGGGCGTGTGTGTGTGTGTGTGTATGAGAGCATGTCTGTATGTGAGAGTGTGCATGTGTGTGTATAAGCACATGTGCATGTGTGTGTTAGAGCATGTCTGTATGTGAGAGTGTGCATGTGTGTGTGTGTTTGTGTCTGAGAGCATGTCTGTATGTGAGAGTGTGCATGTGTGTGTATAAGCATATGTGCATGTGTGTATGAGCATAAGTGCATGTGTGTGTGAGAGCATGTCTGTATGTGAGAGTGGGCATGTGTGTGTGTGTGAGAGCATGTCTGTATGTGAGAGTGTGCATTTTTGTGTGTGTGTGAGCATGTCTGTATGTGAGAGTGGGCATGTGTGTGTATAAGCATATGTGCATGTGTGTATGAGCATAAGTGCATGTGTGTGAGCGAGCATGTCTGTATGTGAGAGTGGGCATGTGTGTGTGTGTGAGAGCATGTCTGTATGTGAGAGTGTGCATTTTTGTGTGTGTGTGTGAGCATGTCTGTATGTGAGAGTGGGCATGTGTGTGTATAAGCATATGTGTGTGTGTGAGCATGTCTGTATGTGAGAGTGGGCATGTGTGTGTATAAGCATATGTGCATGTGTGTGTTAGAGCATGTCTGAATGTGAGAGTGTGCATGTGTGTGTATAAGCATATGTGCATGTGTGTATGAGCATAAGTGCATGTGTGTGTGAGAGCATGTCTGTATGTGAGAGTGTGCATGTGTGTGTATAAGCATATGTGCATGTGTGTGTTAGAGCATGTCTATATGAGAGAGTGCGCATGTGTGTGTATAAGCATATGTGCATGTGTGTATGAGCATAAGTGCATGTGTGTGTGAGAGCATGTCTGTATGTGAGAGTGGGCATGTGTGTGTGAGAAAGCATGTCTGTATGTGAGAGTGGGCATGTGTGTGTACGTATATTTGCATGTGTGTATAAGCATAAGTGCATGTGTGTGTGTGTGTGTGTGAGAGAGAGCATGTCTGTATGTGAGAGTGTGCGCGTGTATAAGCATGTGTGTGTGCAAGAGTATGTCTATGGGCTCCATGTACTAAGCAGTGAAAGCTGCTCTGGAGCCCTTGCGTGGCAGGATCGCATATGCGAGGCTGCTACGCGCAGTGTAATGCTTCTTAAACTCTACGCCACCTCTGAGGTGGTGAGGGAAAATTTCAGTGATTGATAACCCCTTCTCTCACGCGATTGGCCACGCGAGAGAAGAGGTGGCCAATACACGCTTAATTGAACGTATAATGATACAAACAAGCAAAATTAAAAGTATTCTTAAGAAACACTGGCCTATTCTAGTAGGGGACCCTATACTAGGGACCCACATTGGAGTTCAACCTTTAGTAACATTTAGGAAAGGAATAAATCTAAAAAATCTGTTGGCCCCCAGTAAATTAAGAAGTAACCCAATGGCTAACAATATGGATAGACCATCTACTAATTAGTTAACTGGGTGTGAAGGAACATTGAAATGTGGAAAGAATCTATGTGGAATGTGTAGTCACATTAATAGGTCAACTACATTCCATTACTTAGATCAGTCTGAAGAATTTAATATCAAGGTAAAGAGTAACTGTTACTCCACTTTCATAGTTTATTTATTGGAATGTAGGTGTGGCCTATTGTATGTAGGCTGCACCAAAAGAAGAATAAAAAGAAGGTTCTATGAACATGTTTATAACAAAAGAAAAATTTGAGAAACACAGTGTCTCTAGACATTTTCTAGAGTGTCATAATAGTGACCCAGTAGGCCTAAAAGTTCAGATTATCGATATGGTCTCATCTAAGGAGAAGGATAGATTACTTAAACTTAGAAAGTTGGAGACCTTTTAGATCTATAAAATGAAGTCCCTACATTCTCAAGGTCTCAAAATCAATATAGAGATTGCAGCTCCTATGTAGCGGTTAAAGTAGTATTGGATCTTCAGCTATATATAAGTTTTACAATATATTTCTTTTGTACTTCTGAAAATCCAATACATCTATTGTTAGTTTATTCGGTTGCCTGTTTTTAAAGGTTTAGGATGTGATATAGTTAGTATATATCTTAGAAGTATTTTTATGTTTTAATGCGATACCCCGTATTGGTGAGAATGTTTCTTTCTTATAGTGGTTAATATATTTGTTTAGTTGCTCCAAGAGGCTTTTGATATGTTTTGTTTTAAATATATGTATGATAATTTATGTTGCATTTTTACAATGTTCAGCTTTGTATTTTTCCTAGTACTCAATCAGAGTCATTCTGTTACATAGTATCTATTTGTAACATACGAGGTGGGTTGACTCACACACTCCCCCCCCCCCCCCGTATGATTGATTCAATTGTGTCTTTAAAAAGGATGAGGGTGTTGCTTGTAAAATCATATGTTTTACTATCCTCTTGATAAAGCCCGGCCGTAGACCGGGGGAAACGCATTGCAACAACTTTCTGTTGTGTATGATATACGATTCCTGACAATACTATCGTTAATAGCGTGAGGTGCTCAGAGATCGTGAGCCGGAAGTGTCCCTGTTAGAGACGCGGCCACACGGGTGGTTGACATCCAGTGATTGGCAGTCCTTCACAGGGGAAAATCGAGAGTCACACAACCTAAGTGTTTGAAAAAAACGACATGCTGTTTTTAATCACACATCTTGTGTGTTTTTTATGTGTGTATTGCTGTTTACCATTAAACTCCACTTGATTTTGCGCTCCGTGTTTTCTATTTTTCTGGATCCTGTTCGTTGGCTGCCCATATGTAGCGAAGGTGAGCGGACAACTTCTCGAGTTGAGAACTTTGGCTGCTCGCTCCTTCGTACATTGGGTCCTATAAGTGAGAATGGGCATTTGTGTGTGTATCTTGTGAGCATATGTGCATGTATTTGTATGAGCATTGCAGAATGAGAGAGTGTGCATGTGTGTGTGTGTGAATGCACATCTGTATGTGATAGTGTGCATGTATGTGTATGAGCATATGTGCATGTCTAGTATGTGAAAGCATGTCTGTATGAGAGAGTGTGCATGTGTGTGTATGAGCATATGTGCATGTGTGTGTGTGAAAGCATGTCTGTATGAGAGAGTGTGCATGTGTGTGCATGAGCATATGTGCATGTGTATGTGTGAAAGCATGTTTGTATGAGAGAGTGTGCATGTGTATGCATGAGCATATGTGTGTGTGTGTGTGTGTGTGTGTGTGAATGCACATCTGTATGTGATAGTCTGCATGTATGTGTATGAGCATATGTGCATGTCTAGTATGTGAAAGCATGTCTGTATGAGAGAGTGTGCATGTGTGTGCATGAGCATATGTGCATGTGTATGTGTGAAAGCATGTCTGTATGAGAGAGTGTGCATGTGTATGCATGTGTGTATATCAGCATGTGTTTATGTGTGTGTGCATGTGTGTATATCAGTTTGTGTTTATGTGTTTATGTGTGTGTGCATGTGTGTATATCAGTTTGTGTTTATGTGTGTGTGCATGTGTGTATATCAGTTTGTGTTTATGTGTGTGTGCATGTGTGTATATCAGTTTGTGTTTATGTGTGTGTGCATATGTGTGTATCAGCATGTGTGCATGTGTGAATATCAGTTTGTGTTTATGTGTGTGTGCATATGTGTGTATCAGCATGTGTTTATGTGTGTGTGCATGTGTGTATATCAGTTTGTGTTTATGTGTGTGTGCATGTGTGTGTATCAGCATGTGTTTATGTTTGTGTGTGTGTGTGTGCGTGCATGTGTGTGTATCAGCATGTTTATGTGTGTGCGTGTGTGTATATCAGTTTGTGTTTATGTGTGTGTGCATGTGTGTGTATCAGCATGTGTTTATGTATGTGTGCGTGTGTGTATATCAGTTTGTGTTTATGTGTGTGTGCATGTGTGTGTATCAGCATGTGTTTATGTATGTGTGCATGTGTGTATATCAGTTTGTGTTTATGTGTGTGTGCATATGTGTGTATCAGCATGTGTTTATGTGTGTATATCAGTTTGTGTTTATGTGTGCGCATGTGTTTATGTGTGTATGCATGTGTGTGTATCAGCATGTGTTTATGTGTGTGTGCATGTGTGTATATCAGCATGTGTGTGTGTGTGTGTGTGCATGTGTGTATATCAGCTTGTGTTTATGTGTGTGTGCATGTGTGTATATCAGTTTGTGTTTATGTGTGTGTGCATGTGTGTATATCAGCTTGTGTTTATGTGTGTGTGTGTGCATGTGTGTATATCAGCTTGTGTTTATGTGTGACTGTGTTTGTGTGCATGTGTGTGTAGCAGCATGTGTTTATGTGTGTGTGCGCATGTGTGTATATCAGCTTGTCTGTATGTGTGTGTGCGCATGTGTGTATATCAGCTTGTGTGTATGTGTGGGTGTGCATGTGTGTATATCAGCATGTGTTTATGTGTGTGTGTGCATTTGTGTATATCAGCATGTTTTTATGTGTGTGTGTGCATTTGTGTATATCAGCATGTTTTTATGTGTGTGTGCATGTGTGTGTATATCAGCATGTGTTTATGTGTGTGTGCATGTGTGTATATCAGCATGTTTATGTGTGTGTGCATGTGTGTATATCAGCTTGTGTTTATGTGTGTGTATGTGTGTATTTTCAGCATGTGTGTGTGCATGTGTGTATATCAGCATGTGTCTATGTGTGTGTATATCAGCATGTGTGTGTGCATGTGTGTATATCAGCAGGTGTTTATGTGTGTGTGCATGTGTGTATATCAGCGTGTGTTTGTGTGCATGTGTGTATTATCAGCATGTGTTTATGTGTGTGCCAGTGACGTGCAGTCACAGGAGGCAGGTGAGGCAGCGCCTCCCCTGGCAAATCTATGTAATTACAGGCAGCATTTATTTAAAATTAAAAAATAAAAAAAATATTTTTTATAAAATAAGGTGACCCCCCCTACCCCCCCCCACCCCTCCACCAAAATCATGATTCTGTGTCTGTAAATTTTATTAAAACTGACTCACTGTTAAATTATACATCTATACAATACATACATGATTACATTCATATTGCGCAAGACAAGGACAGCCGGCTGTCCTTGCATTGCGCAATATGAATGCATTGACTACTGTGGAAGTGTATGGGACGCTGAGAGACTGCCACCAGAGGAGAAAAGGTGCTAATGCAGTGCTTTCCAATGCGCCCCATACGCTTCCACAGGAGGCTAGCCTCCGTCCTGGCCGCCTCTCAGTCGTCTCACTACTAGTCTGACTCTCAGCCAATCAGATTCAGAATTCAGAACTCGTCTGAATCTGACTGGGGCTGGCAGCTGGCTGTCTCTGAGTGAGTGCCGGGCGGGAATGAAATAGATCCTTCCGCGTGCGGTCACGTGTCTCAGAGCAGCTCAGTTAGAGTCAGACGACGTGGAGGTACTGAACAACAACGACCGTTATTCAGTCAGCATTGATTCCCAACCGGAGCAGCGTAGAAGACTACTTCAACTTGTTGTTGTTGGCGGCGGCGCATCTTTTTAGGTAGGTCAGTGGCGGGGACCGGGGTTGACAGACTCACTGTTCTGTTGTTGTAAATCGAAGTTCTGTTCGATCATGTGAGTGTCGTGATATTGTGATATTAGATTGTTGTCTTGTTGTGTTATGCGTAGGGTATTGGGCAGAGCTAGATTGTCATTGTTCCCTAGCTTCACTGTTGAAACTGTGACTTTTGCACAGATGGATCATGGAGAAGATGCAGAAGAAACAGTGGGTCTGAGCTTCTAAACCATGATAATAGCACAGTATCCAGAACAACCTTCTGTTAATTAATGTGTCAAGTAAAGCCAATCAAAGAGAACCATAAACCTTCACTAAAAAGTGATCTATCCCAGTTACTGTGTTTGTAGAGTTTGTGTAATACATATGTTTGTAATAAACACTATCAAGTGTATTTTCTATACCAAACACAAGAACATGTGCTCCATTCACATCATATCTAAATAACTAAAAACAGCTAAAAACAATGTATGTGCCTTGTGCCTCAATGCAATAGCTATTAGCATGTCAAATTTTAGACACTTCTATACACCCATTTGGCTCTACATTTGGATAGTTCTAATTTAGAACTTTTAATTACAAATGTACACTGGTATTACTAGTTATTGTTGAACTTCTAAACAATGGAAAAAGGTAGGAAAACACTGTAGGCTGTGCTGTGCTGTGCTTTATAGTTCCCAAGCATAATTAGTAAATTAAAGTGGGAGGTCATTAAATAAGCTTTTAGTGGCTAGCTTGTTAATAAAAGGGTATGCTGTATGGTAGTAGTAAAATACAACCCAGTTCCATGTGGAATTTTCATGTTACAGTGGCAACCTGGCACCCTGGTTTTGTCCCACTTTGTCTGTAAGAACGATAAATGCCCCCCTAAGTGAAATACAGTGCATTGCATGGAATTTGCAAAGGATTTCCCAGTAACTTATTAAACTGAGCCAAAGGTGTTTCTTAATATTATGATTAGTGCTATGCATTGTGTATTGTGCTCTCACAGTTACACGCTTTTCAAAGAAATCACATGTTAAAGGGACATGAAACCCCAAATTCTTTTCTTTCAAAATTCAGATAGAATACAATTTCAAACAGCTTTCCAATTTACTTTGATTATTGAATTTGCGTTCTTTTCTTGTTATCCTTTGCTGAAAGGTTTATCTAGGCAAGTTCAGGAGCAGCAGAGAACCTAGGTTCTAGCTGTTGATTGGTAGCTGCATATATATATATATCGATTTTGATTGGCTCACCCATGTGTTCAGTTAGAAACCATTAGTACATTGTTTCTCCTTCAACAAATGATACCAAGAGAATAAAACAGATTAGATAATAGAAATAAATTAGAAAGTTGATTAAAATTGTATTCTCTATCTGAATCATGAAATATTTTTTTGGGGTTTCATGTCCCTTTAATATCAATTTATCAAATCCTATTTTGATAGGCTTGTAACAGAGGGCTTTTGCAGGTGTAATGTAAAAATATTAACATGGCTTATTCATGATATTATTTTTATGATGTTGCTCTTTTTACTATGAAGAAGATATCTACAATGCACATTGATGATAATAATGAGATATAGTAGTTAATAAGTATATGAATCTTGTATATGAATATTCTTTTATAGCCAAGATTCCCTGAATTTTAGCACTGCATGTTCTCCTTGTATATAGTATGAATTGATTTAGGTAGGTGTCAGAGACGGTCAGTGGCGGTGGCGGGCCTCAGCCTTTTATAGTGACTCCTGAGCCTGCTGGGGCCCTGGGCCAATCTTTTATTTTAGGCGGCAGTGCGGCACTAAGTTGAAGTTAGATAACGTGAGTTGAAGACAGTTGAACTTATACATTTATTACAACGAACTTGCAGCCTCGCTGCCAAAATAGTCAAGTCACTTCCCTTGACTATAGAGGCAGCGAGGCTGCAAGTTCGTTGTAATAAATGTATATCAAGTTGACAAGTTCAACTCAAGTTATCTAACTTCAACTGATTCATATAAATGTAGTTACACAGAGGTGGAATCTCTTTATATAACAGATATACAAACTTGAAATAAAGGGCATACGTTGGCACCACTACAAATATTACTATTTTGAATAAATAACATATATTTTTTTGGCCACTGATTTCACTATGAATATATACAGGGTAGATCCCCCTCCATGCCATGCAATTGTTTTTAGCCTGGCCCAATGGTGTTTTGGGCACAGAAATTGATGCCAACCCTGGCATAGGTGACATAATTCTCAATTTTGAATAAGTAACAGATATTTTCAAAGGGTTAATAACCATTGGGCCACTGATTTCACTATGAATATCTACAGGGTAGATCCCCCTCCATGCCATGCTATTGTTTTTAGCCTGGGCCAATGGTTATTAACCCTTTGAAAATATCTGTTACTTATTCAAAAATGAGAATTATGTCACCTATGCCAGGGTTGGCATCAATTTCTGTGCCAAAACACCATTGTGCCAGGCTAAAAACAATTGCATGGCATGGAAGAGGATCTGCCCTGTATATATTCAAAGTGAAATCAGTGGCCCAATGGTTTTTAACCCTTTGAAAATATCTGTTATTTATTCAAAATAGTAATTTTTATAGTGGTGCCAACGTATGCCCTTTTTTCAAGTTTGTATATCTAATTGTTATATAAAGAGATTCCACCTCTGTGTAACTACATTATATGAATCATATTATTATTTTAATAAAACCTATTTTTTTATTTTAAAGTAAATTTAAAGCAGCCTGACAAAAAAATTGAATAAGAAACCAACTTCCATGAATAAGAAACAGAATTTCCCAAATAAGAAACAGCTTGAATAAGAAACCAACTTCCTTGTCGTCTCAGTCACTATAAAAGCTGTAGCCTGTTTTTGGTTATTTACTACTACTAGTAATAATTATTATTAAATCAAGTCACCCATTTTATGTAACCTCTCACCTATTGAGTCAGCTCAAGAGGGATCTTGGGGCTGCTAAGAACCCCAATAATTACTGAAATCCCCCCAATTATCAATGGTGTCCAACTGTCCATATCCAAAAATTTGCAAGTCAATTTTTTGTTCTACCTAGGGAAGGCAAGATGTAAATGAGGAGAGGTGTATTTAAACAATAGGCAATATGTAGTGGAAATTATTGATACTAGTTATTTATTTGTCCAGTTTTTTAAAGTCCATAGGTTTAATTAATGTAAAATATCTCATATGCATCACTGCATTACAAATATGGAGCAGAAGTAAATAAGTGGCAGTCAAGGGGGTCAAACTGCTGTTCATTTGTGGTGCAGAGTGCAGACTGCAGAGAGACAAAATGTTGATTTTTATGTTACTAGCAGCCATGGGGTAAAATGGCTGTCACTGCTCAATTGTGAAAAATATACCTGGTTAAATGAAGAGTGGGGGCTATTGGGAGGGAGCTTTGTGTGACTCTGAGTCTGACTTATAGTGAACAGAGAACTACAGGAGAATGATCATTGGATTTGGCAGTGGAAGCAGCATGTGTGAGAAATAGCAGGGAATATGAATAGGATTATGCAGCAGTAGGCACCAAAAGTATGTATTTTTCTTCTATTTAATCACTTTCATGCAAAAATACCAATTTTTACTTGAATTGACAATGTCATACATACTTTTGGTGCCTACTGCCTAATCCTATTTATATTCCCTGCTATTTCTCACACATGTTTGAAATTACATTGCAACAGTCACACCCAAAAAAATTAGATCCATAGGGGGCTAGTTATCAAGCCGTCTACTTTTCTGGCTTCGCCGGCCCAATACGCCCGCCTAAGCTCGCCTACCTTCGCCGCCGCGGACCTGAAAAAATACGCCTAAGTTATCAAATAAAGCTGTCAAAAAGCCGCGGGGCGATGAGCAGCGGACTGTGACAGTTATCACTCATCCGATCTCGCTGCTCTTCGGCTTTTTCCCAGCTTTATTGCTAGCCTGTCACTAAGCACTCACACTAAACTGCACTGTTCTACCCCCTATACCGGCGCCCCCGGAGCCTCCCGCAACTCAATAAAGTTACTAACCCCTAAACCGCCGCTACTAGACCCTGCCGCAACTCTGATAAATGTATTAACCCCTAAACCGCCGCTCCTAGACCCTGCCGCAACTCTTATAAATGTATTAACCCCTAAACTGCCGCTCCCGGAGCCCACCGCCACCTACATTATACCTAGTAACCCCTATCCTGCCCCCCCTATACCGTCGCCCTCTATAATAAAATTATTAACCCCTATCCTGCTGATCCCGCACCTCGCCGCAACTAAATAAATAGTTTTAACCCCTAAACCGCCGCTCCCTGAACCCGCCGCAACCTATAATAAATTTATTAACCCCTATCCTGCCCCCCCTACACCGTCGCCACCTATAATAAATTTATTAACCCCTATCCTGCCCCCCACTACGACGCCGCCACTGTAATAAATTTATTAACCCCTAAACCTAAGTCTAACACTAACCCTAACGCCCCCCTAACTTAAATATTAATTAAATAAATCTAAATAATATTTATATTATGAACTAAATTAATCCTATTTAAAACTAAATACTTACCTTTAAAATAAACCCTAATATAGCTACAATATAAATAATAATTATATTGTAGCTATCTTAGGATTTATTTTTATTTTACAGGCATCTTTCAATTTATTTTAACTAGGTACAATAGCTATTAAATAGTTATTAACTATTTAATAGCTTACCTAGCTAAAATAAAGAGAAATTTACCTGTAAAATAAATCCCAACCTAAGTTACAATTACACCTAACACTACACTATACTTTAATAAATTAATCCTATTTAAAACTAAATACTTACCTGTAAAATAAACCCTAAGATAGCTACAATATATCTAATAGTTACATTGTAGCTATCTTAGGATTTATATTTATTTTACAGTTAACTTTGTATTTATTTTAGCTAGTTAGAATAGTTATTAAATAGTTATTAACTATTTAATAACTACCTAGCTAAAAGAAATACAAAATTACCTGTAAAATAAATGCTAACCTAAGTTACAATTAAACCTAATACTACACTATCATTAAATTAATTAAATAAACTACCTACAAATAACTACAATTAAATACAATTACATCAACTAACTAAAGTACAAAAAATAAAAAAGCTAAGTTACAGAAAATAAAAAAATAAGTTACAAACATTTTACAAATATTACAACAATTTTAAGCTACTTACACCTAATCTAAGCCCCCTAATAAAATAACAAACCCCCCCAAAATAAAAAAAATGCCCTACCCTATTCTAAATTAAATAAAGTTCAACGCTCTTTTACCTTACCAGCCCTTAAAAGGGCCATTTGTGGGGGCATGCCCCCAAAAGTTCAGCTCTTTTGCCTGTAAATGAAAAATACAACCCCCCCCAACATTAAAACCCACCACCCACATACCCCTAATCTAACCCAAACCCCCCTTACAAAAACCTAACACTAATCCCCTGAAGATCATCCTACCTTGAGTCGTCTTCACTCAGCCGAGCAGCGATGGAACCCAAGTGGACATCCGGACCGGCAGAAGTGATCATCCAAGGGGCGCTGAAGAAATCTTCCATCCGATGAAGTCATCATCCAGGCGGCCCTGAAGAAGTCTTCGATCTGGGCGATGTCATCTTCCAAGCCGGGTCTTGAATCTTCCTTCCGCCGCCGCGGAACCTCCTTCTTCACCGACGGACTACGACGAATGAAGGCTCCTTTAAGGGACGTTATCCAAGATGGCGTCCCCTCAATTCCGATTGGCTGATAGGATTCTATCAGCCAATCGGAATTAAGGTAGGAAAAATCTGATTGGCTGATGGAATCAGCCAATCAGATGCGAGCTCAATCTGATTGGCTGATTGGATCAGCCAATCGGATTGAACTTGAATCTGATTGGCTGATTCCATCAGCCAATCAGATTTTTCCTACCTTAATTCCGATTGGCTGATAGAATCCTATCAGCCAATCGGAATTGAGGGGAGTCCGTCGGTGAAGAAGGAGGTTCCGCGGCGGCGGAAGGAAGATTCAAGACCCGGCTTGGAAGATGACATCGCCCGGATCGAAGACTTCTTCAGCGCCGCCTGGATGATGACTTCATCGGATGGAAGATTTCTTCAGCGCCCCTTGGATGATCACTTATGCCGGTCCGGATGTCCACTTGGGTTCCATCGCTGCTCGGCTGAGTGAAGACGACTCAAGGTAGGATGATCTTCAGGGGATTAGTGTTAGGTTTTTGTAAGGGGGTTTTGGGTTAGATTAGGGGTATGTGGGTGGTGGGTTTTAATGTTGGGGGGGGTTTGTATTTTTCATTTACAGGCAAAAGAGCTGAACTTTTGGGGGCATGCCCCCACAAATGGCCCTTTTAAGGGCTGGTAAGGTAAAAGAGCGTTGAACTTTATTTAATTTAGAATAGGGTAGGGCATTTTTTTATTTTGGGGGGGTTTGTTATTTTATTAGGGGGCTTAGATTAGGTGTAAGTAGCTTAAAATTGTTGTAATATTTGTAAAATGTTTGTAACTTATTTTTTTATTTTCTGTACTTTAGTTAGTTAATGTAATTGTATTTAATTGTAGTTATTTGTAGGTAGTTTATTTAATTAATTTAATGATAGTGTAGTATTAGGTTTAATTGTAACTTAGGTTAGCATTTATTTTACAGGTAATTTTGTATTTCTTTTAGCTAGGTAGTTATTAAATAGTTAATAACTATTTAATAACTATTCTAACTAGCTAAAATAAATACAAAGTTAACTGTAAAATAAATATAAATCCTAAGATAGCTACAATATAATTATTATTTATATTGTAGCTATCTTAGGGTTTATTTTACAGGTAAGTATTTAGTTTTAAATAGAAATAATTTATTAAAGTATAGTGTAGTGTTAGGTGTAATTGTAACTTAGGTTAGGATTTATTTTACAGGTAAATTTCTCTTTATTTTAGCTAGGTAAGCTATTAAATAGTTAATAACTATTTAATAGCTATTGTACCTAGTTAAAATAAATTGAAAGTTGCCTGTAAAATAAAAATAAATCCTAAGATAGCTACAATATAATTATTATTTATATTGTAGCTATATTAGGGTTTATTTTACAGTTAAGCATTTAGTTTTAAATAGGATTAATTTAGTTCATAATATAAATATTATTTAGATTTATTTAATTAATATTTAAGTTAGGGGGGCGTTAGGGTTAGTGTTAGACTTAGGTTTAGGGGTTAATAACGTTATTATAGAGGGCGGCGGTATAGGGGGGCAGGATAGGGGTTAATAGGTATAATGTAGGTGGCGGTGGGCTCCGGGAGCGGCGGTTGAGGGGTTAATACATTTATTATAGTTGTGGTGGGCTCCGGGAGGTGGCGGTTTAGGGGTTAAACTATTTATTTAGTTGTGGCGAGGTGTGGGATCTGCAGGATAGGGGTTAATACATTTATTATAGAGGGCGGCGGTATAGGGGGGCAGGATAGGGGTTAATAGGTATAATGTAGTTGGCGGTGGGCT